>NW_020955837.1:37827-73794 GCF_003031625.1 Empidonax traillii
TTTCTTTTCTTTTCTTTTCTTTTCTTTTCTTTTCTTTTCTTTTCTTTTCTTTTCTTTTCTTTTCTTTTCTTTTCTTTTCTTTTCTTTTCTTTTCTTTTCTTTTCTTTTCTTTTCTTTTCTTTTCTTTTCTTTTCTTTTCTTTTCTTTTCTTTTCTTTTCTTTTCTTTTCTTTTCTTTTCTTTTCTTTTCTTTTCTTTTCTTTTCTTTTCTTTCTGGAGCACCTGCAACTTTCCACTGCATGCTTGCTTGGCGGGTGAGAGCACAGGGATTCTGAAGTACAGTCGCTGCCTCTCTGGGGTACAGGAAGGAATTCTCCTGCCAAATCTCTCCAGTGTTTTGGAGAGCTCAGAGGCTGCAGCAGGCATTCATCATTCCACTGTCCAGGTCTGCCATCCACTTCATGGCAAACACTTTTCCACTGCCCTTTAAATATTTTGCCTTCTATCCAGCCTGTGGTGGACAGGACCACATCCTAACCATCCGTGTTTTGATACAGGTTTGGTCCAGTATTGCTGAATTTGCACTTTTTGCTGTCTCCTGTTTTCCCTTTAGGGAAAGGGAAAGCTTTGTATTTGCTTGTAAGCCTCATGGCCCCTTTGCTTTTCCCCATTCTTTCACACTGACTTTTTTTGTCATTCAGGAAACAACACTGGTCACTGAGTCATACCTTTGTACTTTAAGCACTTTCCAGTTTAATAATCATAGAAAGGAAAGTTTACAAATGAAACCCTTTTCAAGTCTTATTGTTTAGGTGTACAGGCTTTTTAAAATTTAACAATCTCGATCAACTGCTTCTGGTTACAAGAAGCCATATGCTTCTGGCTACAAGAGATGCAGAAAGTGAATAAACTGCTTAAGATAAGCCTTGAGATTAAAAATTGAAATTTTGCATCTCTTGGAACTGTTCATACCACTGCTTTAATTTCTAAAGCACAAAAATTAAAGTATACTTGGTAAAATAACTGGGTTTACCTATGAAAAACAATTTAAAATATCCTGATGATATTCAAATAATGTGGGTGTCAGACATGGAGTACCAGCTTCTTTCCTCTACAGATACACTTTTATCACACTGCATCCTGTGTTAATGTGGAAATAGAATCATAAAATCATGGAATACCCTGAATTGGAAGGGATCGACCAGGATTTCATAGAATTTCATAGAATATCCTGACTTGGAAGGGACTCACAAGGATCATTCAATTCCAGCTCCTGGCCCTGCACAGGACACCCCAAGAATCATATGCCTGAGAGCACTGTCCAAATGTTTCTTGAGCTCTCTCAGGCTTGGTGCTGTGACCACTTCCCTGGGAAGTCTGTTTTTGTGCCCAACCATCCTCTGGGTGAAAAACCTTTTCCTAATATGTAACCTAAACCTGAGACAACTTCGTGACATTCCCTCAGATCCTGTCACTGGTCACCACAGAAAAGAAAGCAGTGCCTCCTCTTCCCTTCACAAGGAAATTGTAGACTGCAATGAGGTCTCCCCTCAGTCTCCTCTTCTGCAGGCTGAACAAATCAAGTGACCTCATCTGCTCTTCGTATTGCTTCCCCTCCAGACACTTCACCAGCCCTCCTTTGGACAGTCTCTAACAGCTTTATATCTTTCTTATATTGTGGTGCCCCAAATTGCACACAATATTCAAGGTGAGGTAGCACCAGCACAGAGCAGAGCAGGACAATTGTAGAATCATAGAATAGAACCATAGAATCACAGAATCAGTCAGGTTGGAAAGGACCTTGGAGATCATCAAGTCCAACCCTTGATCCACTGCCACCTCAGTTACTAGACTATGGCACTCAGTGCCACATCCAATCTCATCTTAAAAACCTCCAGGGACAGAGAATCCACCCCTTCCCCAGGCAACCCATTCCACTGTCTGATTACCCTCTCTGTAAAGAATTTCTTCCTAACATCTAACCTAAACCTCCCCTGGCAGAACTTGAGACCATGCCCTCTTGTCTTACTGATAGCTGCCTGGGAGAAGAGACCAACCCCCACCTGCTACAATCTCCTTTCAGGAAGTTGTGGAGAGTGATGAGGTCACCCCTGAGCCTCCTCTTCTCCAGGCTGAACAACCCCAGCTCCCTCAGCCTCTCCTCATAGGACTTGAGCTCCAGTCCCTTCACCAGCCTTGTTGCCCTTATCTGGACCTGTTCCAGCTCCTCAATATCCTTCCTGAACTGAGGGGCCCAGAACTGAACAGACGCAGCACTCCAGGTGTGGCCTCACCAGCACTGAGTACAGGGGAAGAATCACTTCCCTGCTCCTGCTGGCCACACTGTTCCTGATCCAGACCAGGATGCCATTGGCCTTCTTGGCCACCTGGGCACACTGCTGGCTCATGTTCAGCTTCTGTCAATCCAAACTCCCAGGTCCCTTTCTGCCTGGCTGCTCTCCAGCCACTCTGTGCCCAGCCTGTAGCGCTGCAGGGGGTTGTTGTGGCCAAAGTGCAGGACCCGGCACTTGGCCTTGTTGAACTTCATCCCATTGGAATCAGTGGGGAAGTGCTTTGCCTGATAGTTATCAATTTACTTATTCTTTCTTATACCTTGTGAGTGATATGATTTTTCAGGTGATTTCACCATCTAAAATGGAAGAGTTGATGGAATAGTTGTTCCTTGAAATATTTATCATACTAATTGTCAGTGCATCTTTAATAGCCATTGAAATTGTGTTGAAAAATACATAAGAACAAACTAGTTTTCCATTTCATTAGGCTATTTCCTGGTAATCTGTGCTACACAGGGTAATCAAACTCGAAATGTGTGCATTCACTCATTTCATAAATGCCTAGGAAACTTCATATCTACATGCTTTATTCATTCTAAAAACAGGAGGATTTTATACGTATTCCTATTTTGCTCACAACACTTACCACTGTAATAATATTTTTTAAGGATTTGTGGTCCAGAAAATTAAGAAAATAAACATAATTTCATGACAAGCATTTGTGACTTTGTTTTATTATGTTAACAAAAAAAATCGTTTGTATACATCAAACTCAATAATGTATGATTAGAACGAAAACAGATCATAGTATTGAGCCAATATATCCATATTTGGAGATGGCAATAGACACATAGGAACAAAAGACAGAGAATATTAGGATTCTCATGTATTTCTTAAGAACAAGAGATGTAGCCTTGAACTATCATAGGAATGAAGAAGCCCAGCTGCATTCATTGAATAATAATGTACTTGAGTTTTCAACACCTGAGAGCTTTCCAGGGACTAATTGAAGTTTACTTGCTAAGCAAGACCAACAGAGACAGGGATTATTTTAAAAGCCATGTTTTTTTCACAAAATTCCTTGTGGAGAAATCAGTTTCTTTAACACCACTTGCAGGACTTTTCCCAAAAATCCAGGACTTTTCCTAAAAATCAAAATACTCTCAAATTTTAAGTTCTTCAAGTGTTTTAAGCAAGAATTCAGCTCTTTTGCCTGGCAGTTCTGAGTCCTGGATCATCTGGATCATCCAGATCATCCAGATATCTATGTTTCAGGCTTCAAATCTACACACTGTGAGAAGGCAGTGTGTAGAAGAAACAGTGTGTAGGAGAAACTGCGCCTAGGTAAGTTAGATCTCCTTGCACTCTCTATCACTTTGGAGAACCTCTGAAAGAAATTCTGAATTATGTGAAGTACTCATGGTGAGAGGACAATCTGGTGATGATGGAGACGTACACCATTTCCCAACAGCTAAATAAATAAAATAAAATTTACATAGGCACCAATTAATAACCTGCATAGCAGAGTCTTATCCACAAGTATCTCCTCCAGACTGGAGATCTCAAAGCCTGTGTTTTAAGAACAACAACATGGATTTGTCAGCAGGATGCTACCAGGGATGGGATGTCCTTCTGTGTAAGGGACTCCCAACGGGTTTCCCAGTCATGTCTGCAACTAGTTCCTTGAGTGAAAATCACTTGACCCCTTCCTGGCTTGTGAGGGTCCCCAATCTCAGTGGGCTCAGTCTTCCCTTAGCTCAAGCAACACTGAAACCAGTCTGAGAAGAGAAATAAGTAAGCACGCTTGCAGCTGTTTCCTCATCTGCACGTATGTCTTTACTAGGGAAGTTTCCTGAAAGGGCATGTCTTAGATTAGCCTTTCCATTTGGAGAAAATGTTGAAGAGATAAGATTATACTACAATAGTAGAGTAAAGGGGGACTGTTTCTGAGGGGAAGACAAGCACTGTTTCAGACTCTTTCTTTCTTTAGGGTGAACAATATCTACCAAAGAAAAGGATCATGTTGCTTGGATTGTGTCTGATCAAGAAAAGGAATGGGTGGTCAGCTCTAAACTCTTCAGACTCAGAGGAATCTTGAATATCTTCTGTCACAACAGCTGGGCCAGTCGCCTCAGTGCCCTCCTCAGTGACTTCCATGTACGCCTCGTGGATGGCCTCAGATATCTTCAGGTTCTCTGCTGAAGAGATGCCAGAGAGATTGGCCGAGGGGCTGAACAAGTCAGTCATACCCAGGGCTGTTAGGACAGATGTGAGGTTATATTTTTCCTCAATCTTCATGCGTGGGAGGTACACTTTCACCCTCTTCTCCTCCATCACACTGGAACTGGTCCACTCTGTGAGTTTATCAAAGTTGATTTTGTTCTCGAGCTGCAAAGAGAGGCAGGGAATGAAATGCCTGGGATGCAAATGCAAATTCTTCATTTCAGTCAAGGCTACCATAAAAAAAAACCAACCAACCAGAGTGGTTCTTGCAGTCACCCTATTGACATCCTTCTCCAGTACTACCTGTGCCACTGTCCTCTTACTCAGTTCTTTATCAACTTTATATATCTCCTTTTGTCCAATTGATCTTGTGGCTCATAAAGCACAACACAACAATTTCACAGCCTAGCAAATTAGTCAGCTGGTGAAAAAGATTGCAAAAAAATAGGTTATAAAAATTTACCTACAGTTGATAGTGCCTAACAAATGCAAACTCTTCTACATCTTTAGTAATTCTATTTTATAATTCAAAAATATTGCTGAGTAATTGTTCATATAATGCAGACTGCATTGCTTTTCCCCTTTCTTGGGTACAGATAGGTAAATTTTTAACACGCTGATAGCTTTATTTTAAGTGATTGAATCAAATTAATTTTTCAAGTTTTGTTTCTCCCTTCCATCTGCCCATTTTTTTCTCTTTGCTGTAAGCATTCTGCTTTCACTCATTTTCTTGCTTACTTTGTTTTTAAGAAAGAGACAAAAGTTTCATTTCATATTGCACAATCAGTAGATTATGTTCATATTCTTTCCTCACTGCATACTTGTCCCACTTTTCTCTTTTTTTCTTTAATGCATAAAACCATTTCCTTTACTAGTTTTCAGGCATCTGGAAAAAAATTATTCAATCTGACTAAAAGTAGTTTTGATGTTTTCTTTTATTTCTATGCCACTCTCAAGTTCTGTCCTTGTATGTTCATGGACTATTTCTGCTGTTGATATTCATCCAATTAGACTTAAGTCTCTTTTCTGCTTGATGCCTAATTTCCAAATATCTTCCATGCATTTCCTTTCCATCTCCATATATAGGACTCTCTGAAGTCTTAACTGAAGAAGTGGTTTTGATGAGTTTGTTTAGCTAGATTGGTTTCACAATTTCTAAGCGAAGAATATTTTATTCATGTTTTATCTAACTTCATTTTTCATTCCATGATGGTGTAATCACAGTAATTTTTGAAAGCAGCCCAATTATGATGTTTGATGAGGATTTTATTTTTAAAAACTCATCAGTGATTCCTTCAAAGAGTGTCTAATTCTCAACAATTTTAGCAATGTTTCCTCAACAGTTTACAACTGGGGGCGGGGGGTGGAGGGGAGGACACTGTGTGTGTGAAATTACCTCAGTTTTAAAACAAATAAAATCTGGTAAATATGCATCCTCTTTTGTGGGGCTACAGCAGCACTACACTGCCCTACCTTTATTTTATAAAACTGAGTTCAGGGCTCTCCTAAGAGGACAGTCTCTGCCTGAGCACCTGGTAACACCTGGGTGGCTTTTCTGCTCCCCTGCCAGCCCAGCACAGCTGTTGTGTGGGCAACTGAGATGTAAAGGGACATCAAGAAGACTGACAGCAGCCAAGTCCAACTGAAGTGATACCTCTTCTGCTTCCCCTGCCAGGGTCATACCTGTTCCAGGCCAGAGATGTCATCAGGCAACAGCACCAACAGGCTCAGCTCTTCACTGGTATATGGAAGCTCCAGGACCTTAATTTTGTCTGCAGCAACTCTTCCCACTTTGAAGGTACTGTTCTGAAACATCATTTGCACAGGTCTGCTGTCTTGCTGCAAAAACAGAAACGTGAGATGATGTGACTAGGGAGCAATTTGTTTTTTTTTTTGGTCAGTCAAATGTACAAGCCCTTTGAAAGGGACAGAGTTTGATCTTCAAGTATGCTGCCTTGAAGAAGAGCTGTGTCTCCATTTACCTCTGCTCAGGCACGGCTCTTGCAAATCTGAATGTGAGGGGCCCAGCTTGGCTGATGACCAGAGAATGTTGTATTTATAACACCCAGCCCACTGTTTGTGCAAGTCAATAGCCTGTCTCCCTGGTCAGAAGCTGCCCCCCACCTCTGTCACACTGAAGGGCACTTCCCGAGTGTCTTCTTCTTTAAACGCACTCCTCCAGATCCCTTTGAAGTAAATGGCATTCACAAGGACCAGCACAGTGTGGAGATCGACAGAGCCTGGTTCAAGGAACTCTTGGATACGGCCTTTAAGAAAGAAGCAGGGCACAGAGTGGTAAGTCATAGCAGTAATCTTTCATTTTAGAGGTCAGTCAACATGCTGCTGCTTGACTTAACTTTCTCTGCGTCTAGGGTCTACACATGGATTTCAGGTTCATGAGGATGGTTTAACACACTGCAAATTGTCACATGGAAAGAAGACAGGTAGGTTCAAGAGTGTTATAGATCCCCAGGGATGTTTCTAACCAGTGATTTGACAAAAAGATTTATGTAGAAGATAAGGGAAAGGAGACAGAGCACCAATATAGATTTTCTCTTTCTCACTGTATCTACTTCTCACAATTTTTCTTGGATTTTCCTCCTACCTTAACATGATGAACATACACAAGCTTCTCAATCATTCATTTCCCACCATCAGCTTAGTGTGCATTACTTTCTGCCCTGGAAGCTCACTTTCTACCCATACAGCATATCCTTGTATAATTATGCCCATATTCTGGAGAAGCTGGAACTAATCTTGGGTAAATTAAGCTCTCCAGACACAAAAGCATGAATATAAAGTTTGCATATCCTGGCATCTCTGCCTTTGCCATATATGTTTAAAACATACTGTCACTGCCATACAGGTGCAATGGAGTCATCACTTTCCACAGGAAATATCCGCTAATGAAGAGGAAATTTCTCCTCTAATGTTTAGTCTTTCCAGAAGGTGGTAAAATACAGTTGTCAGAGGGAAATATATTTCATAATCTTGTCTGACTTTACCATTTGTCTGATTTTTCACCCAGGAATTAATGCGCTGTCTGGCTTGATTTGATGCTGTTTTGAAGTTGACCGTTTCCAGACCAGCCCTGTACAGTTTCTTCACACATTTTACATAGATCTGCAAAGACATCAATTGTAGCCACCAAAATAGTAATTTCTTCAAAAAAGACTATGAAAGTGAAATAAAATATGGCTAATAGGGTTTTTATAGTGATGTCATGGTTAAGCTGTTCTCATTGCTTACTTCCTGGAAGAATCTGTTAAAACTGGACCAGAAAAATTCTTCTAGTCCAGGACATTTTCAGTTCTGAATTTTTTGTTACTTGACCTGTTAAGAATTTATGTTAAAAATGTTTAAATATTTTCTGGAAGAAAGCCTGATCCAAACCCCCTGTTTTCAGGTTCCTTTCAGACTGTTTTATTATCTTGATGCCTACTTCCTTTTTTTAAAGAAGATTTTTCCTTATTTTTAAGGTAAGAAGTTTCTTTGATTTAGAATATTTTTTATCTTTTCTTTTGAGAATACGAAAAAAAGAGTTTGACACCCTCAGAAGATGTTTTTTAGGTGAGGCTTTCAAGTGAAGAAATATGCCAAAGTCAAATTATTTCTTGGAAAAAAAAAAAAACAAAAAACCAAAAAAACAGCCAGTAGGGGGCAAGTGGGGAGAGGGGAATTACATTACCAAATAATTTTGTTTATTACTCCATTCATTTTTTAATAGGGCCGTATTTTTTTGCCTCAAATTACTTTCCTTTCAGACTATTGCCAGGGCAGCAGCAAAGGGAAAAGCCATTCAAATCCACACCAGTGGCGACCATTGGATTAACGAATTACCTACTCTGGCCAGTCCTCCTGGATTACAGGTTTATACAGGGTTTAGTAAGAAATCACTTACCGGTAGGATTGCACTTGTCTTTTCAGCATAGAGTCTGTTGGCAATGTGGAGTGAATAATTGGCTTTTGGTGCAGTGATATCAGAGAGAATTTCTTTAAACAGAAGGTGAATATTCACAGACTTGCCACACTGAATTGATAAGAAGATGAAAAAGTAGAGGGTTATTTTACTAGAAAGAGGGTTATTTGTAACCTACAAATAACATCTGAAAACACACAATGTTTGAGCATTTGCAAATGAACATACAATAATACAGTGTGAGAGTTCCATGGGAGGGATGTTCAATATAATAGCAACTAATGATTTGCAATTCATTCATAGCATATGAAGGCACTCATTCTAGGTGATGATAACAAGCAGAAAACCTCACTGAAGCATCTGTAAATATATAGCTCAGGAATGAGGTGGCAAAAAAAAAAAATGCTGGTGTCCATTATCGCAATTGGTGATTTATCACAGATATAGAGCCTCTAGTTCACATCTGCTGCTTGCGTTTTCATGGCAGCTTTCTGTAGAAGCTGCAGGTAGAAGAAGAGAGCTAAATGAAAAGGGAGTCAGGAAATGTCTCATAATATAGTGAAAAAATGTGTCAAGAATAGTGTTTCAGGTGACACAGGCTAAAAGCACATAAGAAAACTGCACAATGATAAACAGCAGCTGGGACTTCATTTTATGAGAATAATTGTGTTGAAGTGCTTGTTTAACCGGTCCCTAAATGCTCTAGCTAATACTACCTTTATTAAAAAAAAAAAAAAAAAAAGGCTTGCTCTTTTTAAGTCCCATCTTGTGCTTTGGATCCCAAGTGGATGGGTTCAGCCCAGCCTCCATGGCCTTAGTTATCTTTACAGAGGTAGCAGATTAACATGGATGAAAGCATACAGGTGCTATCAAGGTATTGGAATGCCTCATGGTACTCTTGGAATGGCAGTGACAATAGTAGGCTGGAAAAGTCCCTGTAGCTTTTGTAAAAGCATGATTATTTTCCATCCTTTGAGAATTCTGGGCTCTTTTCTGCTGAAGTATTTTCCTGTCCCACTCTGAAGTCTCAGCTGCAAGTCTGCCTGCTGTACCCTGGCTTTAGGTGCTGAGCCCCTTTCGACTACTGTCCCCCAGCAGCACCTGCTGGTGTGCAGAAGCTCATTTACACAAGAACGTGCCCAAAGCATCCTATCTGCTCCTGTCACTTTTTCTGGTGCAATATGTACAGCCTGCCTTCTTTTTCTGATTTTGTTTGTTTGTGTGCGTATTTTTTTATTTGCTTGGTGTTTGTTTTGCTGCTGTTGTTCTTTGGATTTTGGTGGTTTGTTCCATTATTTTTTTAACTTACATCTCTCAAATTAAGAAAATTACAAAGGAAGAAGTTGAACCTACTAAAAGCACAATCAGAACAGTCTATTCTCAGGAGAAAAATGTGAAAGAGAAATTAATGTACCTTAGATTTCTGTACCTTGGTCTGGATGCTTCCAAGTCCCGCAATTTTGTCAAAATGAAGAACCTGCAATTGAAAGTAGAAACTAGGTATGTAAAGTCCACTGAGAGTCACTGATGTTTGTGTTAAAACTGTAGGTTTTGACTAACCAGGTCTGATTAGCACATAGATGAACTGAGAAATTTAATGTGAGCTTTAAACCAGGTGCCACACTGAAAATTTGTGACTATGATTTTCAGCATAGATCTCTTCAGTGCCATTCAGTCTATAATCAGCTACAAACTTAGTGCACTGTATTTATAATTGTGACTCTTGTTTTCTGAATGTTTAATCTTTTGTATGTTTCAAGTTGTCCTTCCCAACTGGGAGGAATCAGACCTGTGAGAAAATATTAGCTGACACAAGAGATTGGCCTTAGCCAATCTCCAAGATTGCTCTTTCTTTGTGAAAACCAAAGGTTGCTCTTGCCCTTCATGGGGAAACAGAGTTGTAAGCAAAAACTCAGCTCCAGATTCAAACCTCACAGTTTGGAAAACCATTCTTTTTCTAGGCAGGTTTGAATCCAGTGCCAAAGGTGACTATGTGACTTGCTCCCCTCAACTGGAATCACACAGATGTAATCTGCTGCCTTTTGAATGGGATCAAAGAGAGTTTGTACCCATTTATGTAACTTACCTTCTCCATCTGATACTCAGTGTTACCTCTTGCTCCCAGATAGACCATGGCCAAGGCTGCCATCATGCTCAGGGGGCAATAAAAGATGTTGTCACTGGTGTGGTGAACCCTCAGCTCTTTGAATACATCAAAACAAAATTCCGCATTTGCTGCACTGATGGAGCCCATTGTGAAACCTGTGTTATCTAAAGCAAACAGAAAAATTACTGTATAATGGTGATATGCAGCGCTTGTTTTAAAAAGTACTGCCAATAGCCCAGAAACTGTTAGTTCATTGCTGGGTTTGTGATGCTGAACCAGTGAATGATGTGAAGCCCACAAATCCTGTGATTGCTAGAAATATTTTTACATCTGAAACGCATTTGTTTTCTTTCAGTAAGGTTCTATCTCATCAACAAGACTTGTGCTTGCCTTTTAGGAAATAGATCTTTCAGCCATGATTCAGTATGATAAATATAATATGGAATGGATAAGTTTCCCTATGGCCATCCAGAGGACTCTGAATTATGCTTGAGACAATGAAAGCTTCATATTTCATTTCTTCTGTGGCTACTCTGGAGAATGCTCTGGATCTTTAAATCAAATGTAGTCCACTCACTACATTTCCTAGTGTATTTCTTACCAAGCTTAGTTCTACCAGCCACAAACTTGGAAGTTGCTTTCCTGTAACTTATAGGAATAATAAGAGTAAGTTGCTTGGTAAACCCAGCCAGTTGCTTAGACACTGAAATATAAATTTAGAGGGGTTTCTTTCCTGTAGTCCTGTTTGAGACATTTAATCTACACTGACGATTTTTGTTGAGAAAAAGCACAAGTATGTATATATATATATATATAAGTATGTATATATATATGTGTGTGTGTGTGTGTGTGTATACACTACAGATGGGGTTTGGCAGTACAGCTTGAAACAGCATAGAACTGCATTTCCTCAGTCAGGTGCAAGTCCTGTAGATGCAAATGTATGTGACATGTTAAAGATATTCATTGAAACATGCAGTTGCTCTCTTTTTTGAATTGAAGGCTAAGAAAGTTTAATAATTTTTTTTTTGTATCTCTAAAACAGTTAAAGTTGAAGGAATAGAGCATATCCACAGTTTGGAGCAGGCGTGGTTGATTATGTGACGTGAGAGGCCTCTGACTCTAATGACTGTGGAACCACAGACTCCATGAATCATCACCTTGTACCTTACCTGGGCCCTCCAGAGAGTGAGATTGAGAAAAGGAAAATACTCTTATTCACAATTATTAAAATTATAAAAGAACAGTTTTAATGCGCAACAGATTTTCAGTGAAAAAGAGCTATTTCAACTCAAAGCTATGGTGCACAAATACTCATATTTCACATATCTAAAAGTATTTGACACTCAAACAGTATATGATATATTGATAAGGCAAGGTAAAATCACTTTATATGCTGTCTTTCCATATACCTGTCTTATATTTACCATTAAGTTCTTAAACATAATATCACCTTTTTTTCCATAATAAAGAATACAAATTAGAAATTATATTTTACTTGGAGAAATACTTACCCCACAAACTTCAAAGAGGCATGCAATAGTCCAGCTTGCCAGCTGAACCCAAACAGCGTCTTTGAGCTGTTGGTGATATATATTGCATGAGACACTCCCACTGTTGCCTTCAAAAAGTTATCTTTCAGTCACTGCCTTTTGTCATGACCTTTTGATTCATTGCACTTTGAAACATTGAGTAGACCAATGGTTCTCTACCTGCAGTAAGTCAACCTTTATTTTTTGAAGTAAAACCTGATTAAAAATTGAATTATTTAAGCTTTTGGGTTAACTTACAAGGCTGTACCAAAGCAATCTGAGTTCAAGCCTAAAGCTATTTCTCATGCAGTTCTTTTGAATTTACACATTAATGTGACCTAGCTCTATTAGGTAAATAGAGCCAAACACCAAAAAAAAAGAGAGAAAAAAACAACGCTATGAATATGTTCAGCAAAGCATAATACATTTTTAATAAACCTAGCTGTAACATCATGTCAGGTGATTCTCACAGCCGAGTGAAGGTAAAGATCCCAAAATATTACAGGAAAATATGACCTAGTCATAATGCTGTGATCTGGGAGTGAGCAAACAGTTCCCACTACAGTCCATTGTTAGCAACCGTCCATGGATATAGCAGAGGAAAGAGCCTTGTGTTACCAGGGATTGCAAAAAAGTGTATCAGTCCCAGAAAACCCAGACATTTCTCCTCTTCTTACCGGTAGGGCGCTGTCAGTGCAGAAAGCACTCTAACACAGTACTCCCACCAAGCATGAAGGGAAAAGTGGAAACTGGGCTATCTGCTGAAGGTCTGAAAGATATGCAACAACTCATTACAGCATCTGTGCAGTGAAACAGGAGTTCCTCATGAAGGGTGACCATCTGACATTGCTAAAATAAGATAATTCCAAGCAAAGCCAGTTTGCGGGATGGTCATTCTATTAAGAGGGATTTGAAACAGATTTTTTCCATGAAAGAACAAACCTAAAAATTTCTGTTTACCTTTCAAGAGCCAAATAGTAATGAAAGGTGTTTTGGTCTGCCAAAATGCAGAAATATGTCCCTGAAGTCCAAAGAGTGGTGTGGTTAATAGCTTCTATTTTTTCAAAGCACAGCCACATCTATTTCTCTACCTAGGTGAAACTGAAGTTTACACATACATGTGGAGGAGGAGAGAAAGTCTCCGAGGAGAAAGTACATTTTGCTAAAGACCTCATTTTGACGTAAAGATTTAAAGTAACAGCATTGAGATTAATTAGAGGTCTGAGGATGGGCATGGCAGAGGAAGAGATTAGAGGAACAGCTGGGAATTACATGTTTCCTGGGCCGTAAGTCAGACCCCAGAGTATTCAAGTAGTCAAAAATTTATTTAAACCAGCCAGTAGGATTTAAGGGATGATTGAGAGTCAGCTTTTAACTTTCATTCTCCACAGGTCATGGCAACAAGGCCCATGGTACATGCACAGGCCATTCTCATAGATCTTCCATACCTACTTTTTTACTGTGGCAGTTGAATAAACTACGGAATCTGTCTGCAGGAACATTCATGGTCTGTTAGACAATCATAATGCACAATATAAAATATAATTCAATTGTAAAAAGCTGTTACACTTTATCGAATAATAGACTTCATGAGCAGTAAAAAACCCAAATCTGGCATCTGTAAAGGCCATAGGAGTGGATAATAGAAATCCAAATTTGTACATATTAAGTGACAGAGCATACAGCAGTAAAGTGTACCCTCTGTGAAAGGGAAAGGGAGCTACTTTACCCTTAGCAGTGTTGTTTGTTCTGCAAGCAAGTACATGCAGAGCCTGATAACCGGAATGGCTTTCAGTTTCCTAGGTCAAAATAAGGATGTTATAGCAGTGATGAGAGTAGGAAAATCTAAAAATAGTAAGGAGCTTTCCTCTTACCTTCTTCAGTGTTCATTATTCTGTGAGCTAGGCTGCTGCAGTTTGTATATTATCCATATTTAGTAAACCATCACTGCCTGAGGGTACAGGTTTTGTGGGTAAAGAGCTGTGAATGTTCTCTTATTCTCAAATTTCCACATAGTCACATTAGAGTTCCAGCTATTGGACAGCAGCTGGTCAAGCAAGTCTTTGGGTATTCCATGAAGAGCCTTCCTGGACACCCACACTTCTTTGTATACTCCGGCTCAGTGTATTTCTCCTATGTGGAGCATGTCAAGGAAGGACACAGCTGACCCTGCTAAGATGGCCAGCTTCTGCATAATGTCCAAGATTTTCTCAACAAATGTTTTGTTGCCCCAGCTCCTCAAGGAGAGAGGCATGAAGGTATTTTTGGTGTGTTCTCCCATCGAATATATTTGCCTTCTCTGTACACTCTACACCTCAAATGTCTACAGCAACATGATCACTATAACCATTTGACACACAGGTACAGGAGTTGAATACCTGATAACTGCTCAGTTTCCAAATAAGGCTAGCTGCCATAATGGGAAAAACTACTTTGTCAAGACAGGCAAGATGGTTTAAAACATCCAAAGTAAATAAGCTCATGGAAGAAAAGAGTTCTGGCTCTGCCAGTAGTCATGGACAGGGAAGTACAACTTCTCCAGAGAGTAGTCTGTAACTATAAACCGTTGGTTAATTTGCCTGGTTTTTTTTCTACACCGAATGGTAGCACAAAAGTGGTTGCAGAATCAGCCTGTAAGCAGCTGAAAATTTTGATCAGAATGGGCTATCCATACGCAGTCACCAGCAGTGCTCTTTTGTCACTTTGCCTGGTTAGGGCATTGGACCTGGGAGAAAAAATGCTCTTGAAATTCAAAAGCAGTAGTACTTCAAAGCAAGACAAACAGGTTAAAATCTGCTCCTTATCATGTTTGTCCCAAGAAATAAGTGAGCAAGGACTCTGCTGCCCTTTGTGCCTCAACCGATACATGGTATTTGCCCCTCTTCCCTACTGTTGACATGATCAAGGAGATACTAAGCAGCAGAAAAAGCAGCTCTTTCCAGCATTTGTATCTTCATATTTTTACATTTAATATGTTCTGGTTGCTCAGCAGCTATTGGACAGTGTCTGAGGGTAATATTTGCTTATGCTTTGGATGGACTGTCCATCTGCATCCCATTTAGCAGAGGCTGTCTTGGCATCTCTCAATTACCTTGATGAACTGAGATGTGGTCAAAGAAGTCCCACTTACAGGTTTTCAGATGGTTTTTATTCAGTCATGGCATGGGCCACGCAGGAGATGGTCAGCTCTCTGTGGTGCACACATAGCCTGAGGCAGGCTGTCATTGACACTTTTAAGACAATTGGCACCTTGTATTGCACCCTTCAGAGAGTCAGTATGTCAGGCCCCGGGTTAAGTTAATGCCTGACATGTCCTTTCCCCTACAGATCTCACAGTAGCTGATAGCAGGTCGCATATTGTGCTTGCACGGCAACCCAGTGTAAGAGGAGGAGGCCAAGCACATCCACCAGTCCTCTATGCGCCTTGATTGTAGAGCTGATTATTATTTGTAGAGCTGGTTGACTCTACAAATAACTCAATTTTTTTATAATAAAGCAGCAGTAAAACAGTGACTTCTTTGCTGCTCCATGCACTTGCCAAAAGAGATAGTCTTGCCCAGTTGCCACTCCTCAGGGAGCCTCTCCCTGCAGAGCTGTATCTCGCTCTCTGCAAGTGTCACTGGTGGTGCTCTCTTGCAAGTGGTGCTGCTCTTGGTCTGGTGCACATAGCTGCTGAGGAACTCAGCTGTGCAGCCTCTGAAAGAACCTAAATTTGTCAGTGCTTTCTTCTTTTTCTTTGTAATGTGAATGGCATTTGAAGTGAAACTTTACAATGCCTGAATGCTTTTCTTACTGGGATCATAGGGAACCAGGACTTCTTAATAAAAGATTTTCTACCACTTATATTTTGAAGGGAATAAGCACTACTCTTCATATGGGGAAAAAGTATGACTCAGATCTGCTCTTTGGCTTTTTCAGTGGCAATTAAAAAATATTCCCTTTGCCCTTCTTGTCTATCCATTGTAAATCTTTTGAAGATATAATAACAGCTATGTTATACACAGGTACTAAGAAACAATTCAAATGAAAGCACAGTGTCAGAGAAAACTGAGGAAAACTGCAACCACCAGAGAAATTAGAGTTCAGTGGAAATGTGAATATGTAAATTGAGAGTTACTCTATAATCAGACTGTGGAAAGACACAGATCTGTCTAGTGTGGGACAAATGGGCCTAACCTTACCATGGATCTCCATACAAATACTATTTGATACCTTTTGCTTTGCCTTTTGTCAGTGGACACATCTGTAGGTTGTCATGTATGCTGGTGTGGCTCAAACAACACTTGGCATCAAGCCTGTCCCTTGGGGAAGAGGCAGCACCATGCCCTTCAGGAACATGTCTGCTCCAAGCACCATTTGGAGTTTCCAACTTTTCTCTGTACTGAAAGCTCTGTTGTTTGGAATTACACTTTTAGAAGCTACAGTTCCCACAGTAGAAGCACTTGCTGCCAGAGAAGAGGGTTTACCCTCTATTTTTAAGTAAACTTCTCCGATTTTGTGGGAGAACTGTCCTCTACAATAAGAGTTGCTACAACCACACTACCAGCAGAAGGTTATTTTCCAGGTCCTGTTTTTTTCACCATATTTTTTAGATCTCTTTTAAATTAAGATGGCAATTAGGGGGAAAAAAATATCTGAAGAGAAAATATATATTTTTTATTTATATTGTATTTGTTTGCTAGTTCGAAATTATCTAAATATTCCTGGAGGAAATTTGCAAAAACCAAAACCAAACTAAACCAAACAAACCAAAACACAGTCCAAAACCACAAAAAATCCCACATTAAAACCCCCAAATATTTCTGCTGTAGTAAATTAAGTGACAACCCTTGTTACAGCCACACTTTCTCCTTTGCTCACACACAAAATTCTTTTTCCTATTGTGAGACTCATGCTCTTCAGGATAATATGTTAAAGAACACTCATTTATCATACATGCCACTAATTGTTTCTCTTTTACATTTTATCTGAAAATTTATAGGCCTGGTTACGCAAGCTAATAAATTCTAACACTGTTCATTTCACTCTTTTTTCTTTTAACCTAAGTGATTTATATTTGAGACAAACCAGATATACACAAAATACCAATGGCAGTCATTGAAAAACATGCATAGCTATTTTTTGCATACTTTATTCATCAAAAGAGCCAACAGCCTGTGATTTGTGTTATCCTCACTTAATTTATATGACAACCGTGTCTCAGCAGGTAATTTTAGTATTTCAGGCTGTATTTCATACTGCAATTGCTGCCATATGAGGTATCTCCACAGACTATAATGGGTCTGCTTTATTTAGCAATTCAATGTGTGGAGCACTGTAATTTACTGTAATTTTTCCTGCATATCTCAGCATTAGGAAGACCCCTTTGAATCTGCAGTTCTGAAATGGCAGTAGTATGCTCACAGTGTTTACCTTCTTCCCCTCAGTGAGTAACAGGAAAAGGAGAAGTGAGTCATCAAAGGGGTGGAATATTTTTCCTTTAAAAGCAAGTATTTTTCCATGTATCTGTGGATTTCGGTTATTGCCTACTGCCAAACTGGGCAGGCTGCTCTCTCCTCTGTAACCCCTTGCTATGTCTTCCCACCACTTACTCCACAACATCCAGGTGGTGGTTTAGACAACTAGGTCATCAGCAAGTAAATTAGCTTTACCAAAAATTTTCCCCTTCATTTACATCCCAGAGAATTGCTCATCCTCAAGTCAGGCAAATAATAGTAGTGTCATAAGGGAGGGAACAGAAACACATGGAAGGAAGGAAGGAGACAAAGCAAGCATTCTTCTCCTTCTCAGTGGTGTTAGACTGGCTCAGCCATGACTTAAAAGCACACTTTTAATTCCCTGGTAAAATCAAATGTGAGAGAGAAGCAGTAGGTGAGGCTGAGGGTTTACATATCCTAATGTCAAATTGTTCAGTGCCTAAACTCAGGGTGACAAATATTTAAAAGTGGGAGGTAGACTTCAGTGTCATTTAAATTTTTTAAAGGATTACCATTATTTGTACTTGTTATATTAGACTATTCCTGTGTCCACTTAATTCTGCATACTGCTACATTTAATATTTGGTTTGCAATGGGTTTATTATGGTAAACGTAACAGATACAGGCTACCTATCTAAATACAATCACTATAAATTTTAATTTTTTTTATCTTAGTGATGAATAAAAAAAGCTGGAACGAGAAACTCATGATATCTGAGGCACAAATAAAGCTGTTTTTTAGAAATGAGAATGGCTGATCACTACTTTAAGTTTTCTGTGGGAATTATGTGTTTCATTCCCAGCCATCACAGAGAAGGGCTTGTCAAAAAAGGCCTCCCATTATTCTGAAACCCTGTTTTTGTTGCATGGCAGTTTATGAAAAAGTTGGAGAACTTTCTCACACATATAGGGTTTTTAACAGGAAAAAAAAAATAGCCATGGTTCTGGCCTGCTTGGGAAAAAGTGAAATTACACCAGAAAATCTTCTGTTTTCTCTGGTCTTCGGTAACAAATCCTGAGAAGACGAGCTTAGAAATCAAACAACATTTAAAAGGGAGGTCCCATGGGAATACTTTGCTACTCCCCTACAAAATGTCATTTTCCTTCAGATCTGCAAAGGTTGGGTAGGTAAAGCTAAAAGAGATCAAGTACTTACGCTTATCCTTTTAATGCAGATCCCTGTCTTCCTGTTTGCTACATGTGAGTGAATATATTGCATCAGTTATCTTTAGGGCACTAAAATCATGGGTTTATTGGATCTATACTGCATTAGGAAAGCCTTGAAATAAGATTTTCTATGCAGAAATCTCTAGAGGCCTAGAGCTCTTTGGCAAATATCACATAGTGTGATATTGAAGGCAGATATCATTTTAGGGAGGCCTCCTAAAAGTAAAACATGCCCAAACTTCATGTTTTTTAGTTTTTATCTGCAATTTGGCTCTTCCCAGTTAGTCTTTTTAATAGCAAATTAAACTTTAGGATAAAGCCAAGAGAAACGTCTTTTGTTTTGTGTTTTGTCCTTACTGCTTGCCAGTTTGGATGTAAGTGGGGAGAAAGAACCAATTTCATTAGTTCTTTGAAATAGAAAGAACTTTCTAATTTCCAATATAAACTCCACTTAAGGAGAGGTATATCTTCCAAAGAAGAGAATAGTGTTGGTTTGGTTGTGTCTGATGAAGAAGAGGAATGGATGGTCAGCTTTGAACTCATAGGTAAGTGGACAACACAGAGGCATTGCAAGAAGCCCCATGGCACAAGCTGCTTCTGTGCCCTCTTCATTGACTTCCAAAATTGTCTTCTGGATGGCCTTGGACACAACCAGGCCATCTTTCTCAGAGATTCCTGACAAATCAGCTTTTCCCCAGTCAAAAACATTCATTACTCCCATCTCCTGAAGAGTTTTGTTGAGAACATAACTTCCCTCCATCTTGAACTGAGGCAGGTATACTTTCACTTTCAGTGGTTCCATCCTAGCAGAGCTGGTCCATTCTGCTAGTTTTTCATAGGTGAGGGCACGTTCAAGCTGTAAGATGGTATTGATAATAATGAATGGCACCATAATGAATGGAAGGCAAAAAAGTTCATTTTTTTTTCATTTGGCTTCAGACCATACTAAAGCAATGTTAAAGTATTGCTCTCTGTCTATTTTACTAGAGAGAAAATCAAGTATTACCTGTTCTAGGCCAGTAAAGTCCTCACAGTCATCTTCAGGAAGAAGAATGAACATGCTCAGTTCATTATTAAAGTACAGGAGCTCTATGACTTTCATTTTTGGTTCTTCTAAGATGGCCATGTTAAAATACCCTTCTTGAAACATCATCTGTACCGTCTTACTCTCATTCTGGAACACATGAAACATATTAAATGGAAAATACAGAAATTATTAATTAGGCTGGTATTAATTCGTTTCAGTGTTGAGGTTAGAGTTCAGACCAAAGCATTATTTACACTGGTCATGGGTTTAACATATTTGTAGCATTAGTCTGTTGCTCTCAACTGTAGCTCCAATTAAGTTATCCATTTTAGAAGCATAAAAACTGCTTTTCCCTTTCTACTGGTGGAAGATTACTTTACTCACAGTTTCCTCATTACATCTTTCTTTTTTTCTGGCACATCAGATGAGAAAATTGATGCATCTCATGCAACCATAAACCTAAATTCCTCATGAGTAACGTATGCATTCTCCTGAGATAATTTGTCTTCAGCTCATTTTTTTCATGAAAGCACACACTGTTCTTTTCATAAATAGTAGCAAGGGAACAGAATCCTCAGTTTGAATCCCAAACCAGACTTCTTTTGAAACAGCATCCTTAGCTGCAAAATCCCCAACAAAGTTAGTGCATTTGCTCAGTGGTTTTGACCCAGTCAGGATCTCAGCTGCACGAGACCCACTTCTGATGTTAATTGGTACAAACAGTAACATATTTGGTTATCAAACTGGAGAGAAGATGCAGCCTTCTCTTGTTCTGGCTGAAGACCCCTGTTTTGTTTTGGGATAACAGAGAGAAGAAAAGCTCTCATCTGTTGTTATAGGGGACAGGTATCTGATTTCCATCCCCCAGCTGCTTCAGTCCCTGTCCATACTGTACCTTGTTCAGATGGAAATATGCTTCCTTAGTGTCTTCTTTCTTAAATTCTACTGCCCACTTTCCTTTAAAATACATAGCATTGACCAGGACAAGTACAGTAGAGGGATCAATAAAACCAGCAGCAAATAGGTCTTTGATTTTACCTTTAAAAATAATAAATTAAAAAGAATTATTTTTTTTTCAGGCAATCTATTAATAGTTATTTCTGTAAATCTAAAAAGTAGTATAAGTGCTGTCAGACAAATAACAAAAATTTTATGTACAGCTTTGGAAGCCAGGAACTCAAGGCATTTTTTATTTTCTCTTCCTATATTTATTTCCTATTGAGAAAACAAACAAACAAACAAACAAACAAACAAAACGGTAGTTGTTTAATATATTAAAAACTTCTCCCTTTAGAAAAATAAAGTGGAAAGTGAAATTCATACATGATATCTCTAACTACTTCAATTTCAAACTAAAAAACCTGCATGTTTTCTTCTTTACCTTTTGTCTCATTTTCCACCCAGAAGTTAATTTTTTCTCTGACTACTTCTTCAGTGTATTTAAAATTGACTGGTTCCAGTTCTGCTCGATAGAATTTCTTTGCAGAATCCAAGTATTGCTAGAAAGTACAAGATTCAGAATTTTATTTCAACGTGATGACTTTTATATGATAATTTTATGGCTTCAGGATAATTCCATGAAGTAGATCAGCAAGAAAAGAATGAGTAAAAAAGGCTTATGTAAGAAATTAATTGAAATAACTCAAACATTCAATTTTTAGATAGACATTATTTAAAAAAAAATTGCAAATATATTTTTCTGTAATTTCAAGCTATAATCAGCAGTAGAAATATCTCAGCATAGTGAAAAATATCTAAGATCAAAATGTGGTACTTTTGTTTAAGCTCATATATCATTGCTATGTTGCCTGTCTTCCTCAATCAACCAAATGAAGAAGGCTGCCTTATTTTGAACAAATAACCAAGATTGATATCAAAATGAGATCTCTGTCTGTACGTATATCTATATTACTCAGTATGGATATACACACTGTAAAATTTATAACTTGTATTAAGTGTAAAACTTCTCCTAGCTTCTGGTCACCTTTTTCTGGCTCTGAAAATCTCAGTTCACATAGAGCATAAAGGAAGAATCTTGAAAGCAAGATGAGATCTTGATTTCAAATGAGAAAGGTGGTTACAGAGATGAAATGGCACTGTTCCTACCAATTGTCTTTTAAACACCATAAGCCTATTTTCCTGATTAAATTATTTATATGATCTTGCATTGTCTGGGCATCAGTGTTCCACAAGAATGTTCTGGGATGGTCAATTACACATAAATGGGACTAATAGACACAAATCTCAAAGATGCTACTTCTTTTAAGCCTTGCTTGAAAAGGCATCAGGAATCATAGAATCCTATATTTGCATAGACTCTAAGGGAAAGGTGTGAGAGGGAGTAAAATCATTTCATGAGAAACAAAGAAGACACTGGGAGAGGGAGGGTGGTCTGCTGCTGGACACAGATCTTTCTTGTTTGGATAGAAATGACACAACAAGCACCAGCTCTGGCAGACACATGGAGTGCATGGCAAGGATACACTGCTGATGATCACTGTTATCACACTTTCTGGAATGCCAAGGGAGAGTGATTACCATAGATCTGTTTCTCCATCTGAAAGTTTTAACTCTGGCTTCCTCATGCTCTGCCCCATGTCTGGGCAAGCGAGATGGAAAGGCTTCCTGACTGTGAGCTGTGAAGCGCATTCATTTGTCAGCACACCCTGACAGTGCATTGTGTTTCATTTCCCTTTGTGCTTCATGATTGAAGAAATTCTGCTGAGCTTGTCACTCCTGGGAGCTGTTAAAAGGGACACCACGGCCACTTACCTGGAAGAACGGGTAAGTAATTTCTCCAAAGAGCCTGTTGGCAATGGTGAGACAACATCCTGGACTGGGTTCACTGACTTCAGCCAACAGAGCCTGGAACTGGGAATGGACTCCTTCAGCTTCTTCACACTTCAAACAAGAAAACAGACATTTCATAGCAGGCTTGAGCTTTCCTATGCAAAGCTGGTCCTGAGGGTGAATTGCAGCCTCTCCCCACATGAGAAACCATACTCCACCCAGCTGATACAGGCACTGGAATAAATGCACCAAGACACCACCTCCTATTCCCCCTGCGCCAGATGTACAGAATGACAAAAATTATTCCCCTTCAGGCCAGCACCAGTTCACCTTCAAGTTGCATTGTGTCCTACAGCAATGCCTCTGTGCACACTAAGCAAAAGACTGCTGGCTTACAGACTGGGAGAAGCAAGCTCCAAAGTGCCTTTGGCATGCTCTCTAGACAAACCTTTGCAGGTGACAATTGAAGCACTTGCCACTTTTTGGATTTTTACTGCCGTTTTGGTTAGAAAGCTCTAATGAGAAGGCTTAGCCATTGAATTGTGTGATCTCACAAGGCTCCTTAAATAACTAGTAAAGGAACAGTAATAAGCAGGTCTGCAAATCTAGATGGAGAGACTGATCAGCACTGCTGTACCTTCTGATTAAGTGATCATCTGCAAGGAAAAGGGCTGACAAACTGGTTCCTGTTGCTTCAGCTCAGAGCAATTGTGTCTTACCTTCTCAGTAGGGTCTCTGTTGCTCTGTCCCACATTGCTCAAAACTTCACTGAAATGAAATACCTGCAATGTAAATGTTGAGCAAGTGCAGCTCAGTGACAGTACTTCAAAGCTAAAGCAGTGTTGCAAGCCTATCCCAAAACACAGCCAGACACAGTCACTGAGGAAAGCTCCCTTTGTTCTTTACCCTAAGATTCTTGCAAGTGAACAAGTAGCTTTAGTACAGGGTGAATGCATGAAATCTTTAAAATCTTTCAAATCCTCCTTCATAGAAAAGAAGACTTTGGTTGTCCAGAGAAGGCAGAAGACCATATCAAAGGGCAGGAATGCTTCTGAGACCTGAAGATTTCAGGAATACCTCCAAAACACTTTCTTTAGCACTGACATATTTATTGAACAATCAATTACTAATAATAATGTTTAGTCTGAAGGACTTTGGTATTAGGAAGACTATAATGTATTTTTAAAGGCCTCTCTGTGTGCACCCATCCTTTGGATATTTAGGAACTATGCCAGCCTCGTGGCTTGTATCATGCCACTATACCCTTTTCAGAGCAAAGGAAACCTACCTTCTCAATCTGTTCGAGTGTGTTGCCCCTGGCTCCGAGGACAACCATTCCAAAGGCAGCTGACAGACTTAGCGGGGAGAAGAAGATGTTTTCATTTCTTTTTCTTTTGCTCAGCTCTCTGAAAAAGTCAAGACAGAACTTGGCATTGGCTGCGCTGAGAGAGCACATTGTGGCACTGCAATCACCTGAAACAAGGGAAAAAGTAATTTAGGTTTCTCCTCCTTACACTTGCTGCATTTAGATGCCTTAGCAGAGCATAGTAAGGTTTTCTGCAACAGTTTGGCTGAATTATTCTGCACTTCACAGAAGATTCCCTGTTCAACACATCTGGGATTTCAAAGTGAATTGGAAAGTCAGCATCCTGAATGGCAGGAAAAACACATTTGCAGAAGCAGTATTCCGAGTTGAGCTTCTTCTCCAGCTCAAGCAATAGCTATGGCTTTGTCACTTAGCCCTAACTTTGTCCTAACCACAATGCCAGCTCAGTTTATATACTGATCTTTCTTGCCTAGAGTCTTCCAGGCATAACCCTTATTAATTACACCCTTGATTACATCTCATTCTCTGCCTCTCTAAAAACTTTGTGAGTATTAATCAGCTGTGCCTCACATACTCTGTCCTTCTGAGGCCAGTTGCTTAAAAAACACTTGGCAAAAAAATAGAACTACAGACAAGCTCACTTAGTAAGATTTTTAACAAAGACACATTATGTATTAGTAGAAAATTTCAGTCATATTTTTATTTTATCTGCAGCTTAACTGTTTTCCCAAATACACTTCAGTTACAATCACAATTACTATAAGCAGATAATCTTGAATATTCAGCGAAATTCTTCATATCTTACACCTAGGATGGACTTCTTCTCTTATAAAACCCAGTGTCTTCACCCTGTAAACAGATGTAGAAACATCTGATCCAAGTCAGTGCTGTATTTTAGAGGTTCCACTATTTTAAGTGATTTTGGTTTGATTGTTACTGAGTCTGAATAATTTTCTCCACAGGTGTGGAAGATATATTTCCCGCATTACACAAGAAGAATTAAATTATCCATATAAATATTTAAAATATGGAAGAGCGTAGGAAGACTGTGCTCTCATAAATTACTAATTTGAGTCATAAAGAAGTGGGAAATGGTTTGGTTTTGATCTTCTTTAGAAACACACTTGGTAAAACCCTTGTGTAGGTTAAGCACAAATTCATCACACAGCCCATACATTTTAATGTAATCCAAAACATTGCAAAGCAACTTGAAAATATTCTCACTTCCTCAAAATATGTCACATAGCACATATATGTGCTAAGCAATGTCACTAATGCACATATCAATCCTTAGACATTTCCTAATTCTGTCATTTAGAATTAAAGATCATGGAGATATTTACCTTCTCCTTGGAACTCACGATGTCAGCTTGCAGTTGAGCTTGTCGATGGGCCTTCTGGAGCAATGGGATATAAAACCATTGCCACTCCCAGTGGTAGCATAATTTTCACTCATGATGAATCATATTCCTGTCTGTTGCAACCAGTTAGAATAATTAGGGGATCTTTTGTGGAATCTTGTATTTTTCTTTATCCCTAAGAGTTCGGAAAGAAGTCACAATTTCAAATACATAGTGAGATGTAAAAAAATTCTATCTAGTTTAAAAAGAGAAAGCAAACTCCTAGAAACAAAGGAGATCTCAGGCAATTTTTTACCTGTAAAAAATACCTGAAAAAAATAACTTCTACAATTTTCAATGTGTTTTATTGTCAGAAGTGACATCTTTGAATGCAAACACATATGTTTATGTAATAGAAACTAATTATTAAAACCTCTGCTGGTAGCAGAGTAGCAAGGGAAAGTAAAATACAAAACTACCTATTTGGCCAATTGTGACATAAGGCAGTGGTTCCAAGGTGGAGGTAGAGGAATTCCCTTCGCCTTCTCCAGGTCTGCGCCTCTGAAGACTTTTCTCTTTAATATCCCTTCCAGGGAGCTTTCCCTACATGTTTACTGCCTCAACTGAAAATTCTGTCCTGAATGCAGCAGGCGAATTTAGCCATTTGTTCCAGAATTTGTTGAATATCCAACAGCCTGGGCAAACAGTAACTTGCTTTCATTTGCATGGCATCCTAGAAGAGAGGGCATGTTGCATGCACAGCTCAACTCTGCCGAGCGTGCACCTCAGGTGTGCTGCAGCTGAGCATCCGCAGTCATTGAGGTGGGGGGGTACAGGTCATGTGCATTCACAACAACCACACAGCGCATGCAGACTGATTCTGGTACTCCTGGGACACTGTGCTTCCTGCTGAGGCACTGCCACGAAGGGCTCTCTGTGCATTGTCTGCACTGGCCTCGGTTTTACTGATGGAAATATGAGATCTTCTCCTGGGGATTCCCAATATTTCTATTGTAAGTAGGGAAGGCGTTTTGTGGCACAAGGGGCAAAACATAGAGAAGCTATCCCTGCCCACATAGTCTTCTTTCAAAATCTTGAATTCTGCAGATGCGTTAACAGGAATACCGCTGAGTTTCGTCCAGGCAGGCTTTCCACCAGACACTGATATATGACTTAAGTTTATCCCAGGACTTATTGTTTTTGTCAGGGTCTTTGAGGATGTTTGGTCCTTGCCTCATATTACTTAATAGAGGCATAGGCAGCAGGAACAGAGCAACCTAATTATAAGAAGCAGTATATTTCTGGGGTTATTTTGCTGAAAAATAATCTTCCTTCATGTTTAGGTTGATACGGTGTGTGGGTGGGCAAACATTTGCATAAGTGTATGCAAGCACAAACACTTAAATCACTGTTTTGTAAGAAATACTTAGTTATCACTGCTAACATATACTTACATATCAACACAACCAGATACTAGGCTTCTCTGCCATTTAGGAAGCTTTGATGGCAATTTCATGTCAGTCATAAGGTACTCATGAGTTTAATTCTCTTCTGTTTTGAATTTTCTCATATCTTTTTCTAGGAGGAAATAGAAATTAAAAATGTGGTGCTTGCTCAAGCCCTGAGGGCAAGAGGGTTAGACCTGCACAGATTTTGCCTGAAGGAAAGCAAGCCACAGAGTCTGGTTTAACTTGCTTAACACTGGGGCAAGAAAACTTCACAAAGAAGTGTCTGGCTTGCTTTGCTGGTTTCTGGCTGCTCTCCACTTAAAAACCCACCTGTGGAGCCTGTTCCTCACTGTTAGGGAAACTTCCCTGTCCAACCATGCAGGAGCCGCTCTGTCAGCCGCACCCACACCACCTGAGCTGGGACTGGGGCCCCTCGGCAGCTGCACACCCCACACTCACAGTCAAGACCAGCTTTCCCTACCAGCTCGACGCCTAGTTTCCCATAGCAGAGTCTCAGATGTCACAACCCTTAAGATAATGTACTCGGGGTGCAACAACAAAATATCAGCTCGAGCTGGGTGCCTCCGAGGAGGGACCCGAAGCAAAAAAACACTCCCTCATTTTTACACCCTCACAGTCTAAATACGGGAAAGTCCGGGGTCCTCGGCTCCTGCCGGGTCGGGTCCCCTGGCTGTGCCACAGGTCTCCGTGCCCCTTGTCATGCAAAGGGGCGGCAGTTCATGGTCTCTTGCCTGGAGGGCTCGGACTCTCATCACCCCGAGCTCAGCTTGCAGTTCGCTCTGCAGCCGTACGCAGAGCTCCTGCCCTGAATTGATTCCTCGACACTCGCATCGTCACCGATAGGAAACTGCGGAACAGAACCGGGCAGATGCTGCTCTCTTTCTTGCGGTGGCGGGCTGTTCTTCGCGGTTTTGTTTTTGGCACTAGGCATAGCACAGCTGAAGGAAAAAATGTTGAGGAATATAAGAGGGGAAACTACACAAGTAGGAGCCACGAAATGTACCAGTTGTAAGTCAGGGTAGCACCCAGTCATCTCCCAGAACAGAGGAAGGGAGATAATTTTCAAGCAGCTAGACATAAACAAGCATTCCTCTTTCAGGAATACTGGCAATGTTTAGTCCAAATTAATATAACGAATGGAAAATTGCAATCCTGAAGCGCAATAAATCATGTTCTTCAGGCACAGGGCTAGAGCCACAAGTATCCTTGAAAGTAATACTTCTGTATAGGAATCCCTTAGGGCAAAGTTCAAGTTATCTAATATGCTACCAGACTAAAATACTACTCTTCTAGTCCTGCTTAGATTTCTGATACTTTTGTCTTAAGTGTCTTCAGTGAACAGGGTTTTTTATTGTTGCTTATTATTTCACTGGTTCTGTAGGTACTTCTGTTCATTTCAAGTTAATCTGAAGATTAGCTGTGGCTCCATTGTTCCATTTGGTGGAGATTTGTTTCACACGGATCATTTTCTGTCTTTGGTCAAATTATAGCTAATGAAGGAGCTGGACTGGCATTGATTTGCAGAAAGGAACATCTGCTGCTGTTCTTCTAGTCTCTTCCTTTAATATTTCTTTCTCTTCTAGGCTAGTTCAATGTGGTTTAGAGAGTGCTCAGACAGGTACAGTTTTTTAATGGGAATGTCCAAGAAACCCAGGAGTTTTTGTTCTAGTAGATTGAAGGATCTTCTGCTTCACAAGTTCCGAGGAGACTCTCTATGCAAGCATCTGCTGGGAAAAGCAAAGCTAAAGCTCATTCTGCTGTTGAACAGGGAGCTGGACTAGGAATTGCACCACATTTGTCAGATCTATGACTCCCTTCTTGCTCTTGGAATAATGCAAAGGCTCGTTTTAGGTCAGAGAAAAATGAAGAAGATTGAAGAAGATCATGGTAGTCTCAAATCAAGAGACTCTCTTTATTCCTTTCCATGAATAAGCCTCCTAGCAGGAAAGGATAAATAACAGGAGGACTTTTTTTAAGGGTTACAGAGAAGTAGTTGCTGGAATGCATTGTGTGGAAAGGAAGACTAAGATGTAAAAGTACTGCAAGTACAATAGAAGCGACAGATTTTCTTTCAGATAGTTAAACTACTCTGTCGAGAATGCAGATTTCAAAGACACCTTTTAGCTGGTGGTCAGATGCTTGTCATAGTAAAGTTGCTTTCAGGTACAGAGGAATGGATCACAGACTGAGCTGCTTTCTACACCTAAAGTTCTCTACATTTAGATAAGACTGTAAATAGTGCCCACATGTTTAGGGACAAGTTTTGTTCAATACCATTCACCTGTTCATAATCATTTTGGCTAAAAGTCTCAAACTTTTTCTTCACTTGCCAATGACACTTTATGTTTCTGATGGCCTTGGGGCCAGGACCAAGGGAACGAAGACTTCTCTGTATGAACTGTAAACCATAAAGAGTTCTGATTACATGGATGAGATAAGCATAAGAA
Source organism: Empidonax traillii (assembly GCF_003031625.1). Classification (NCBI taxonomy): domain Eukaryota; kingdom Metazoa; phylum Chordata; class Aves; order Passeriformes; family Tyrannidae; genus Empidonax; species Empidonax traillii. Next base: position 66,886 of record NW_020955837.1, read on the forward strand.
GGCCAAAACAAGGAACAAGAGATCCACTCAGTGATGTCAATCAGCAGGACACAGTCTCACAGTAAGAAGCAATGACTCTGTAGTAGAACAGCATATTCCTTGTGACTATTCTTTGCTGCAAAAGGGTGCAAGAAACTTGGATTCCTACAGTTCTCCCTTGGGTTTTTTTTTTCACTGTTTGCAGCCTTAAGCTTCCCTTGCTGTCAGTGTCCACAGGATGCAGCAGGGAAGCAGATTCCTGTTGAGGAAACAGGGGCTGATCTCAAGTTTGACAGCAATGGCTCTTCTTGTCCCTTTCATCTGACCAAATGCACGTTCTGCTACCACCCTACTCAGATGGTAATTACAGAGTACCTGATTTGTCTGAGGTTGCTGTGAGTAAAGGTATCATTAGATAAGTAGAGTTGCTGAATAGTAAGAACAAAACAAGGACTCCTATGATTTTCATGAAGCCAAAAAGGGCCCTCCCTGTTTGTCAGACATACGCTTCAACTAATAACAAGCCTTATACTACATATGAGAGCAATTAAGAGTGATAAATTATTTCTGGTGATTCAGAGAAATATTAGCATGACAGAAAAAATACCTCTTGAAGTAGCGGAAGAAGCTGGAGAGATTTCAGATGTTGCTGATGGTCTCAGCTTATTTGGGAAGCACCACGTGAGCAAAGTCTGATATTAATTCCTGTGATCTTCAGGTTGTATGAGTCAAGAACCTATTGAAAAGCAAGTATCACCTTCTAAATTGCACTTCTGTCAGCTGACTCTCCAATACTGAATTTATTGGCAACAGAGTGCAGGAATTGATGAGTGTCAACTTTGCAGAGATTTGAGCCACCTCATGCTGGTCATTCAACTTGCCAAGGAAAAGGTGAGCCCTGCACTGTTTTTTCTTCCACCTGAACTTCTTTCTGCAACAGAAGTTCTTCCATGATTGCAATGAAACCCCTTTACTCTCCAGGGAAATTTAAACATTACACAGAATAGCATCAAAAATTCTTCATCTTTGACTCACTTATCTTACCAACATCCAAAAATAGCTCTACCAATACAGCCAGTTCTGCCTGTGTTACCTTCTCTGCTCACACTCTTGCTCACCTGTTCATGAGCCTTGATTAACTGGAAACTCCATCTGTAAGGAAGGATGTCTGCTTAACTGACTTCCAAAGTGTGAGGTGTTATGACTAGACAGATGAATATTTTTGCATGATGACCCTGTTTTATAATGCTGATCCAGGCTTTGTGAGTAATATCATCTACAGCATTTCTGGACATCATCCCTTTGTGGCATTTCAAATCGTTTTAGAAGCCAGGTCTCCTTACCTAAATAACAAGTGCAACAATTTTTTAAAGCCGTGTAATACAGAATGTCCATAATTTTCCTCTCCTGGCTCTACCTCAGTGCATAGCTTTTCTTGTCAGTCAGTATTGTGGGATGCAGTAGATAGTGGAAAATTTTCCTTGCATTTTTAAAAAGGGGCTGTTTTTCTATATTGCTTAGCCACTGGAAAAGATAATAGATATTCTCATGCCATGGATTTGTTGTTGTTAGCTTTGGCTGGAAGTGACAGAACTGTGAGTCTGGAAGGAGCTCTGAGATTTCTAGTGTTCCTGATGCCCTAAGGTGAGATGAAAGACCTAGATTACAGTTGATAGGTGCTTGTTGAACCTGGTTTTTGAAGCTTCTACACAAAGAGTTTCCAAGCTTCTGTTACGTTTCAGTGCTTCATTATTCCAGGAGTTTTAACTCAACTTTGTTTTAAGTTGTCCTGACTGCAAACTGGAACAGTTACATCCAGTCATCTTTAAACTTTGATATATGCCACTGGCCAAGTCATGTAAATACTTATTATTCAATTTATTCTTTGTACAAGACGTAGTATTTGGTACTGTCTCCCTGGTCATAAAATGTAATTATTATAGATGTACTTGTGACCAGGAACTTAACACTACACTAATCACACTACCCAAAACACTGTGGGTATTGTTAGCTAATGAGCTGCTTCAACAAATTACGGACTTGGCAAGCTGAAACGCCCTTCAGGGCTGCTCAGCCCTTTAGCACATTGTATAATTCTCACCATTCTGAGGAGAAAGGTTTTGCTTTTGGCCATCAGTCTGGATGTTGAAGTAACTGTTCCTCCTCATTTGTGACAATCCTTGTGGTATGATTTCCACAGCTAGTGAATTTATGCTGTTGCTCAGTAGTCTAATATGTTATTTGCATAAATGTTATTGTGGGGATATTGTTGCCAGTCCTTACAGCTAGTGAAATGAGAGGCAGAAATGGAGTGTATGTGTTTGCCAATATTATGCATATATTGTTAGTGACCGAGTTTTGAAAACAACCTTACTAAACTACCAAGCCCTGTGACGAGCTGACAAGTGCATAATTTGAAAACACAGGGTCAAATTTTCAGTCAAAGTGATCTGATTGAGTTCCAGAGGAGGTGTGAAAAGAGAATTTGTTCTTCTTCGGTCCACAAAATAACGTGGATGTACTGATGGTGTGTTTTCCATATCCTACCATGGAATTTGTACAATATATCATTTCATCATTCTTCAAGTCAAATTTCTACATGCCTAGGATAACCAAGGACTACTGAACTGTCCTGAAAATAAGTTCTCTACATGTTTTCTCTCAGTTCCACTGATTTTTAACCATTGATAAAGCGGTTGCTTTCATATTATCCTGCATAATATTTGATTGCCTCTTCTTTTCTGGCCTCCCTGTAACCCAGAAGCATCACCTTATGAATCCCAGATACTTGTATCCTAGATAGTTGTAAACTTTCATAATCTAAAACCAGCATCACTCACCAAAAACCTTCATTAAATAAGACACTAAAGAAATATCTACTACAGGATAAGAACACCACACAGAATACTATACAAAATACTACACAGAAAAAGATATTTAAGATAATCTGACTTTGAAGCATTATGCTCCCAAGAACCACTATTTCATGCAGAATATGCAAAGTAGTGCCTGCTATTTTGATCTTAAGTGATCACTGGATGTGAACAAGAATGTCTTGACAGAACATGATGTCCAATTGCTAGTGGAAAGTACCATTTGACTCTTTTCCTAAACCTCCATCTTGCACAAGGTAAACATTACCACAAAGCTGTGGGAGGTAAACCGGATCTGGAACACTATCAAAAGCTTGGGGGGTGACTTTGAAACTCTGATCCTGCCAGCAAGCCTTCTCATTTAAGAGTAGGGAAAGCCTCCAATTACCTGTCTTCATTCACAGAGCTGCAGTTTACTGTATATTTAAGACATGGTTAATTTTTCCCCCCCCCGCATTTGGAAACCAGAGACAGATGTACTCATAAATGTATTCTCGCTTTATCTGCCTTTGTGCTACATGAAGAAATATAACTGTGTGGGTTCATTTCTAAACTGAGAATTCAGAATGGCCCTTTTTTTCTTCCTGCTATGCCAGGTATCTGAGCAACTCAGGTAGAGAACTGTGACTGAATTCTGTTCTCAGGCTTGGGTGTAAATCTATCATAACTCCACTAATACCAGTTCACTGATATTTTAATAGCTTATAAATGCATACTGTGTAATTGCAGAAAATTTTATAGGCAGAAGAGACCAGAATAAGACCAAATTTTATTTTGTTGTACAGTTCCATTTTCTCTGTCCCAGTTGTGAAATTCAGTAATCAACTGCAGGTTTCCAAATTTTGGAGTCACTAACATTCACTGAAACCTCTGTGTATTCACTCACTCTTGCAGGGACAGAAAATTAGCTTTGCTATGCAGAAGCAAAGAGTAAACTGCACAAATACGTTTAGATAGCAATTCTTATAATCAAAAATCAGAAAAGACAAATTTAATTATTCAAGACCTTACGTGAAATGGTTTTGCATAGAAAAACAATCAGCTCACTATTTCATGCTATATTACAAAATTGATATTAAAATAATAAAACCTATGAATGCCACACAAGAAAAATAAAACAAAAAAATTGTCACATATTTGCTGTTTTAAAATATTTCCCTTTATATTAGTGCATTTGACAAACTGCAGCTAAACCGTATGGTGTAGATTGATCCCAGCCTGAGGCCAAGCACCCGCACAGCTGCATGCTTAGTCCCCTATATCCCCAAAGGGATAGGGGAGAGGATAGGAGGAGCAAAAAGCTGGAGGGGCATGGGGAAGTGAGTAGAGATAAAGGCAGTTTAGAAGGCAAAAGAAAGAGGAAAAAAATAATGTAATGCAAAAGCAATCACTCACCTCTCTGAGTAAATAGCAAAATTTACTTTGGAAGCAAAAATCTCCAACACCCCTTCTTCCTCTCACCAAGTTTTTATTGCTGACATGGTGTTATATGGTATGGAATATCTCTTTGGTCAGTTGAGGTCAGCTCTCCTCGTTGTGTTCCCTTCCTGCTTCCCAATTTATTTTCTGGGGATAGAGGCAGAATGGGAAAAAAAGAGAAAGCCTCAGTATATTTTGACTGTTCAGTAACAGTAGAAATACATCAACACTGTTTTAGCCAGAAATCCAGAAGACCACCATATAGGATGCTATGAAGGCAGTTAATTCCATCCCAGTCATAGTCAGTGCACTCCAGTATAGACATGAGACAATTGCATTAATATATTCTGAAAATAATATGGTACTTTAGAGGGACTTTCATCCACTATGGAATTCTGGATTGATAAGTACTTTCCCCTAAGTGGTCACGCCTGTATCATTTAGTATGATAATTTCCCACTCATCAGGCAGAGGACTATAGAACTGGTAGGATGAGAAATTATAGACTTAGAACAATCTTCCTCCAAGGCCAAATACCTCATGGTCTCAAAAGAGCATGTTTTTTCAGGCACATGTCAAATACCAGAGCACTGCAGAAGAGCTTTCTTTAAAAGGCTTCCCAGTGATACTAAAAAAACCCCCATCCTTTGCATCCATTATTATTTTTAGAATTAAAAGTCAGACAAATGCAGGTGGAGGACATTCAAGTTCACATTGCTGTCCTAAGAGCAAGTTTCAGACCATGCTTTGCACTTCATAGCAAAGTGCACCTTGTTCCCTGACCTGAACAACCCCTTCTGGGCAAATCACCCCTTTAGTCATGTTCATGCTCTTCTGTCTGTTCCAGCTAGCTCCTTACTCACTTTCATCTCCTCAATTTTTATTTTTTTAAACCTGTACTCTGTGTAAATATGGTCATGCAGTCAACATCCTGTTTTTCTTGCAAGAATCGCCGCATGGTTTAGAAACATTGGTCAACAGACACTGAGTAATTGCGAATTCACTAAATTACACATTATAAAAACTTTTTCTTTTGTACATTGTGTAAAACATAAGGCACATTGTGTGAAAACAAACAACAGAGAGACCAGCAAGATTGTCTTGGATTGCCAAGACATAACCAAAAAAAAAATCTTGTTCCTCTTCCTGAGTGAATGAATTTGAGGTACCAAGTTCATATATGTCCTAGCACTTCTAACATAATTGCATTGCCATTTATCTCCTTTTGCCTTTAGAGGGGATTACCAAATTCCCTCCTGCTGTTGACCCAAGGAAAGAATTTGGCTACATACCTCCTAATCCTGGGATTGTCACATCCATGAAATGCCAACCCTGTAGGCAGAGACACTGCAGCCAGCCTTCGTGCATTGATGCGATGCACTTTGCTCCACTCCACCTTATGTTTACTGTACTGTCGCTACCCACAAAAACCCAAAGCTGAGAGAGTTACCTTCTCCTGGGAAGAGCTGACCCTAACAGTTTCTTCAATGATGAAGGACAGTGTCCCACCCCATCTTAAACTGAAACCAACAACTGCGTAGCCTGCTCAGCTTATTTCTGAAAAAGGACCGTGGTTGAGGAAATCAAGGTCTAGCAGCCATAGTACCAAGAGAATGGTTTTTCACAGGAAAGTGAGACACACTGAGTGATCCAGCATCTTCTGCTTTTCACTCTCTAAAACAAGTAGCAAAAGAAGGAAATATGCTCTTTCCCCTCCCAGAGAGGAGGCACGCTCTTAATTCGGCTGCATCTCATTCACTTGCTTTGCTGAATCATCTGTACCAAAGACATGGCAAGCATCTGCAGAAAGCATACAATAACAGCAAGAAGAAAATGGGGGAAAAAACCAGAAAATAAGACTGATACACAGCATTCAGAGAGTCACCTCCCTGTAGTACTTAAATGCATCTGATATCCTGTGTCTCGTGGGGAGCCCTGATAGTCCCGGATCAGTGCAATGATCCAGACTGTGCCCCAACAGCTCCTCTACCTTGGAGCTACACTTAGCTGGGGCTGTCTCAACATGGGCACCAAATGATCTCCAGAGATCCCTTCCAGGGCTAACAGCTCTGTGATTCTGTAGTTCTGTGTGACGCTGTGCATGTCTCAGAATCTCAGCCTGTTTTTCTTCCTGCGTCACCAAAGCCAGACAGTGGAGGGAGCACACAAGAACCTTCAGCAGCACATCCTAGCCTGGGATTTGGTTGCCTCCCAGACTCTGTGTCTGGAGGAGGCAGGCCTAACCAAGTACGACAGGACCCTATCCAAAGGGCAGAAGAAGTCCCAGTTACACAGCTCTGGGCATGAGGTTGTTTGCCTATGGTGATAATCGTAGGGAACAAACTTTTTCCATTGATCTCATGCAGGAAAAGGGTAAGAGGGGGTGAAGCAAAGGCATCACCAGCCCCACTTAGAAAAGCTCAGTATTGTAGGAGGTGGTATCAGAAGAAGCCTGCAGAGAATCGAGCTTCTGGCAACAACAGCTGCCCGGAACTGCCTGGGGGCCAGCTGCAAGGGGTCAGGCCGGCCCCAGCCTTGCAAACCTCTGCAAGATTCCCCTCTCCTGGGCCCCCAAAGACCCTCCTCCCCTTCTTTCCTGGCTATCCCTTCCCCCTGAATGAATAGACATGTCCTCTTA
>NW_020955837.1:74476-104828 GCF_003031625.1 Empidonax traillii
TTCCTGGCTATCCCTTCCCCCTGAATGAATAGACATGTCCTCTTAACCTATCCCTCCGAATTCCCTTATCAAAGGCCCCCAGGATTTGATGCCCCCCTGGCAGAATCCACCCCTTTACCAGAACCTTCTGTATCTCCCTGTATATAAGCTGTCTTCTTGAGTAATAAACTGCCATTTTGTGGGTCACATATTCTGTGTGTGTGTGCCCGTTTCCTATACAAAATGAGCCCTGGGCCTGACTGCGTGGGCACAGCCCCCCCCACGCTCACAGTATGAACAGCACTAATGGAAGGAGCACTGAGATGGAGCAGCTCCATCATTCAAACTGGTGCTCCTTACCCCTCCAGGGCTGGATGTGGGTTTTCCCCAGAGTTTAATAGAGTGTCAGACACTGCAATGAGAGCATAGCTGAGTTCTCAGTTCTGAATATTTGCTGCTGTACTCTAGATATGGATTTGGTTTCCAACCCCTTAGGTCTAGCTCACATATTTCAGCAGAAATGTGTGAGGAGCTTGAGGCACCAATGTTTTTGGTTTTAAATGCATGTGGGACTCCTGAGGCTTTTGTTGAGCTCCACAGTCATTGTTAATCTGCATCTCTAGAACGTCTGCATGAAACAACAAGCAAATAAGGCAGCGAGGTGGAGTTGCTCCTGTCTGGGGGTATAAGAGATACACCAAAGGCCCCTGGGTATGTCTTCCAGGATTCTCCATATTCATCACTGTTCATGAGCATGTAAATGGGCTCCATACTGTCAAAGCACTAATCCTTTGACCCTGGAGGTTGTTCTGCATCACAAGCAGCAGTCAGCTGGTGTCTCAAGGATGAGTGTGGGCTGAGTACTGTCTATATTTTAGGCCAACAGGCACTGTGCTTGCTACTGCTCTGGACAGAATATCATATTTCTTACAGAAGACCAGCAACCTAACCCACTGAGCAAAATGCAGCTAAGCCCCTATTGGATATCATACAATGATTGCATTAATATAATCTGAAAATATGGCTTGGGGAACTTTTCCATGTTATGAAACTCTACCTTGAGAAAGCCTTTTCCTTCTAGTGGTTGTCTCACTAGAATTTAGTAAGGTGATTCCTCACTTGACAAGGCTGTGGAAAAGGCAGAACTGGTCATTGCTGCCCCATGTTTGGGGCAGCTTTGTGCTGACAGATTGCAGGGTAGAGGAGTGACAAGCAGCAGAGAAGGCTGCAGTGGGGGTCTCTGAAAAGAAGCTGTCAGGGATGTGAGTGGAGGTAGAGCTGTAGCTGGTGCTGTGAGGTTGCAGCAATGAGGGCAGTGCCCAAAGCAAACTTCTTCATGAAGCAAGAAAATAAGGCATCCATCAGGATTTGCAAATGAGGTCCTTCAGGAGTGTTTTTCCAGCATGTTTAAACTGTCAGTAAGTGTATGGAAAAGCTGGACCCTATTTCCAAACTGAAGCACTCAAATGAGGGAGTAATGCAAACCAATTTTGGACGTGTGTGTGGCAATGCTCTTACATAAAAGTTGTGACATGATTAAGAATATCTAATTTCATGCCTGAAGATACAGACAAAAAAAGCTGCACAGCAGCACCCTCTGAAGAGCTGAAAGGAAGCTCACAATTGACCTACTTCAGTCACTATTTTCTTTTCTAGGCAGATATTAAGAAAGTGAGGGAAAATTCATGCTATAACAAAGATACAGAAAAAATACTTCCATATCATTATTGCTAGGATAGACACACACATATAGATACTTTTTTTCTGTGTTACTGGACTAAAACAGGAATAGCCCAGGGACCAGAGACTGGAAAACAGAACTCATCTATAATACAATTGTTGAACTGCAAAGCTATCAGTCCCAGAGTTCTCTTCTTGTGTCATTAAGCTGCATTGATTCATGTAAGGGCTTCAAAAGAAAGGTGGACAGTTTTGCCATACATCCTGTGTCAAATCCCAGGGCCTGACAGCACTTGATGGATTCTCCTGGGAGCCACAGGCTTGAATTCCAGAGATGGTATGGGATACAGGCCCTTCATCTCCTAAGCCACATGAATTTCTTCAGTACAGAAGTTAAGTACTATTTTCAATTAAAACAAAAATGAAGTCGCTGTAATGGCAAATGTCAAAAAGCACATGGCACTTGCTACATCTCATGCAGAATCCCTCTGAGGAAGATGTCACGTATGTTAAACCAGCAAATTAACAGTCATATCTCCCTATCAGTCAGGAAGAAGTGGGTTTTTTTTCCCCACACATGTTTGCAGTTAATGTTTAACTGTGATTTTCATGCTTTACATTGTACTTTACAAAATCTTGCCTCATTTTTCAAAGCACGGAGAGAGCCCTGTCTTTCAGATTTGCATCTGGCAACATTAACATTCACCACATAGCAGCATGGGAGAAAAAAAACCACATTTCTTGGAAAGTTATTGCTACAGTTTTCCACATCAGTAACTTCAATGGGGTGCTTCAGACCATTTTCTTCCTATTCTTTGAGACTGAAATAATTTTATTTATCCTCATATAAAGAGCTTTACTGTGTAAATAATTAACCATATTTAGAAATATGCAGTTTTGTATCCTGTTCCTGCAGACACTATGCATACAAAATTCTCTTTGGAGTTGTTTGAGAACTTAGGATGGACTTCTGGGAGGTTATTCAAAGAGGTGGTGGAGTTTGGGTTTGGAGAAATCCAAAAGCCTTCTGGACATGGACTTGGGCAACCAGCTGTAAATGGCCCTGCTTGTGCAGGGTAGCTGGACCAGATGATCTCGAAAGGTCACTTCCCAGCTCACCCCTACTGTCACTATTATTAATGAGCAAGAATGCATACAAATGCAGGAATACAGGAGCATATATACACATCGAGGAAACAAACTGTTATTCATACTCAGTGAGGTTAAGGTAGAATTTACTCCCATTCTGGATTCAGATCAATATTTACAATTCAAGGAGCCTAGAGATAGAGCATCCAATTAATAGGTTCTAAACAAAACTGGTTACAGTGATTACTTTGAAGTACAAACCAGCTGTCATAGGATTAAGAATGCACTGGGGAAAAAAAAATGCAATTTCTGATTTTCATCCAGGTGTTCCTCACAACGATGTAAAATAACCCTGATCTTAAGGCGAACAGAGTTTGCCAAAGAAAATAATAGTATTGGTAGGATTGTGTCGAATAAAGAATAGGAAAGGGTGATTAGCCATAAACAACTCTGTGATAGGCATAGACCTCCTCACAATGCTAGCTCCTGTACCAGCCGCTGCTACGGTGCCTTCCTCATTGACCTCCACATACGTCTTATGGACAACATTGGACAGCACCAGAGATTTTGCAAACGACATTGCAGAGAGGTCAGCTTTTGATTCAGTGAAAATATCAGTCATCCCCATCTCTTGCAACACCTCATTGAGGTTAAAGGTGTCTTCAAGCTTGAATCGGGGGAGGTAGACCTCCACTGTTGTCTCAAACATGTTCTCTACAGAGGTCCACAGCATTAAGTTTTCATAGGTCACTGTGCTTTCAATCTATAAGATGGAGGAAAAAAGAGATTAAAATAGGTGGGCAGCTTTAAAAATTTGGATCTTTACCCATTCAGACAACTAACTTTCAGCTTTAGCCCATGATACAAACTGCCTTACCTTCTCCAGTCCATTGATAGATCCATCAGCCACATCACCTGGCAGCAGGATGATCATGCTCAGTGATTTCTGAGCATACGGTAGTTCAAGGATCTGAGCACCCACTTCCTCAATGTAGCCTAGTTTAAATGTGCCTTTCTGATACATCATCTGCACAGGTTTTTTTCTGTTCTATTGAAAAGAAAATTATGAAGTCACTTAAGCAATACAGCCCTTACCAACACCTTTTCCCAACAGGAGAGGCAAGTTAAGTTCCCAAAACGCCCTTACCTTAATCACAGGCTAGCTAAGCCTTGCACATTGTGCTTTTGAAGTGATCACACTTTCTAGAGTAAATAATGTTAAGATTTACAGAATGTAGATGTACCTGATTCAGTTTAAAATCTCTCTGTACTGTTTTTTGTTCCTCAAACTTGTGTTCCCAGGGTGCTTTGAAGTAGATTACATTCACCAGCACCAGCAATGCATGTCCATCAATCACACCAGGAGCAAAGAGTTCCTTGATTTTACCTAAAGGGAATTTTGAAATACATAAGTATTTATTAGTTGTCATTAAGACTCTGGATTTAGACTCTTGTAACTGGTCTGTGAACTTAGTTTTGGGAAAGCTTAGGAACTTTTGGTTTATTCAAAGGACAGAAACAGCATAAGTAAACAAATGGTAGATTCCTCTGCACTGTTAGCAGCCAGGGAGGACAGGGGAACTGGGGGTCACCAAATTAGCCAGCTGTCAGTGATCATACATATGTGCCAGGCGACATTTTCCATGGTAAAGGAGACAGCCCCATTAAACACCTATTTTGGTTTGCAGGAGGGCATCTTTCCCTTCCTAGCAAGCGCAGCAGTTAACTGGCCATGGAGCTTTTGACTTTCTATACAGAGGCTGAGGTAGGAGCTAGCAGGTTCACAGGCTTCATATGAGCACCCAGAGCAAGGATGGTTCCTAACCTTGTCTGAGGTGGCTTCTGAACTTTCAGGTCTCTTACTGGGAGCCAACAGGGGTTAATAGGTCTTTCCCACACTAGTCATAGGCCACTCTGCTCATACAAGGATAGGCTTGGTCAGGAGATGAGCAACTGAGAAATTGCAGAAGCCATCAGATCTATTTGCCTGTTCTCAAGGAAGCTCTGGTTTATGTTCAGCGAGAAGATTTAGAAAATTGTCACCCCATTGCTACTGCAGATCTGGCAAAACCAAAGGAAAATGGCAGATATCATGTTTAGTCTAATCAGCAAAAGCCAATGGCCCCTGCTGTTATGGGCAACAGCTGGTTAAATGGTGTCACTGGTGAGTCTTGGTGGTGGTCACCTCTCTCATCTTTGTGGGCATTGCTTTACATATAACCAGGTCCCCAGATGGGCTCGCTCTCCACCACCACTCTTCCTGGCTGTTCCCAGTCTCACCATGAATCTCGTGGCTTCCATCCCCTGCTGTATCTGCATTTGTGGCTGTTTGCAGAAGCAGCTGATCTGGTCAAGCCTTATAGGTATTACTCTAACTACCATGCCAGCCATAAGGGCGGGAATAAAAAAGTATTTGACAACAAACAAATTTTTAATTCAGAAATAATTTATCTAGTAACCTACTCTAATATTTCAAGAGCAGATGGGAAGACAAACTATATTTAAGCAGCATAAGAGTGAACACCCAGAAATGTAGATAGGCATTTGCTTTTCATATTCTGGAATTTCATTTGTTGAAGCAGTGTAAGAAGGCAGCGAGAGCACGACAATGGCTTTGCTTTGTTTTACCTTGTGTCTCACTCTCAACCCAAACATTAATTTTTCTTCTGGCAGCTTCAACAGCACCATGAAAGTCCACTGTTTGCAGCACTGCTCCATACAGTTCCTTGGTACACCTTAGAAATTGCTGTAAAGCAAAATAAAGATTATGACTTGGTCATGTCTATTAAGTACTTATTCCCTTTGGAAAGAAATCAATGGTTCAACAGTGTTTTAGAAATGGTGAGGGACCTGTTGACTCCATAAGGCAAAGTTTCATTTTGGAAACATCAACTATCTGAAGTTTATTCAGAGAATCTTTGAAGACAAGACAATTATTCTATTGCATAGGCAAAAATGGTAAATAAGTAAAAAGAAAGCCAGAAGAAAGAGTCTTCTCATGGACAACTGCACAACTCATGTCCAGATAAAAAAAAACAGGAAAGAGAGAAAATGTGAAATATGCTTGATGCTCAAGTATCAAAATAACTCCACAGAAAGAACTGACAGAAAAGTAAAGATGTGACTAGCAGGGTAGCCTTACCAAGTAATCTCAAGACCACTTGACACTCAGTAAGAAAGGAGCAAGAAATTCAGGGCAGTAGCTCTGTACATGAACTTGTTCAACATCCCAAGTGATAAGCCCTCTCCAGACTTACTGCTGCCCCAGCTGTGCCACTTGCAAGCCCAGAAGTAGGTAGTTTATAGACAGCTTGAATAGACCATTTTTTTGGCTATCAGTTCACCCATGGCTGAATGTGGACATATGCCAAAAGTGAACAACCCCCTGCTTTATTTTTGTTCTGTAGCCATTGATATTCACAAGGTGCTTGGGTTTTTTAAAATAAAATAACTGAAAGTTCGCAGTCTTGTCTCTTTCCCACCAGGCCCAAGAGATACAGGTCCAAGAAGCACATTGAGTGCTCCAAAGCATACGCAAAAAGGGCAACAGTGAGACTCGGTTACAGAGAAGCTTGAAGTCAGGCCCACAGCAGTTTGCAGATACAGGTAACTTACCTGCTGGATTTCAAATCCTTGTTGTAGAAAAAGATTGTTGGCCAGGTTTAAAACATATCTTTCGCCAAGGTTTTGTAGTTGTAAAAGCAGTGCCTGGAACGCTTTATGGTTAAGGTCTCCATCCTTGTTACACTGGGATTATTACAAACACAACAATTAAAATGATTCCTCTGTATAGCTTTGGTTGTTAATTTGCATCTTAATTAGATTACACTATAAGGCTGACTCCTGCTGAAGTAATTTTTAAATCCAGCTACTCCAAGCTTTGTAGCCTAATCCTCTTTCAGATGAGATCACGGAAGGCTTTGGTCTTGACTTATCGGAAGGTTTGGCCCTTAATAAAATAACACCTTGTATCAGGCATTTCCTAGAGGATTAGGCAGACTTTGAGCCTGTGATCTTGACTCCCTCCAGTGGCAAACCAGTGCTTTACCGCTATTAACCTACCTCACAGTGAAGACAGGGTTCCAGTGCTTCCCACCCAAGGACGCACCTGTGAGAGGGAAAGCTGCCTCTCCCGGCTTTCTTCTGGCTCCATTTCTGAGGCTGCATTCTCTTCATCATATCCAAGGCTCGTTCCTCCGGCAGATTTCCTGACGTGGAGCACCTGCAGTTGAAGATGGCAAGTTATGGCAACCGTAACTTGCACTTAATCCCCCAAAATGTTACCCTTCACTACCTCAGAATGTTTATATTTGATTTTTGTTTCATTGCTACAGTTATGTTAAATTTCAAAACAAAAAGTTGCCCCAAGCACAGAGATAAAAATAGTTTTCTTTGAAAACATCAAAACTGGATTCTTGCAACCATTCTTAATAGTGGCATCAGATTAGGATATATATCAAAACCATGGTGCTCTTAATGGAAACCAGTCCTTGTTTCTAACGCACAAATATCTCCCTGAAAAATTTCCAGCAGCTTCTCCCTTACAGTAATGTTGCATCATACATAGACTTACTCTCTTTTGATTTAGGATACTGATATTAAGCAGTCCCCATTTGTTTTCTAAAACAATCAGCAGTCCTTGTGTGTAGGGTTGATGTTATGGTAGCCAGGGGGCTGCAGGCCTCTGTATGAAGAGAACAGACTCTAATTGTCAAACTGAGCTGGTTCAGCCAGCTCCAGAATGAGTCAGGTCTGTTTTGCCATGACCCTAGTTGCCAAGTGATGTCCCTGTCCTTATCTTGACCCACAACTTTTTCATCTTATTTTCTCTCCCTGTCCTTGTAGAAGAGTGGGAGTGAGAATGTCTGGGTGGGCACCTGGCAGCCACCAGACAAGGTCAACCCACCACACCCTGGAATCCTCATGAGGAGAGCACATCTACCTTGGCTGTGGGTGACCCAGCAGTCAGACTGTGCACACAGCTGCGTTAGAATATGATGCATTAAAATGTAGCAGTACAGAGTAAGATACCGACAAGAACTTTTGCCTTGAGATTACTGGGGTTCTTACCACTCATGGGCTCAAACAGGAAAAGAGAAGAAAGGTTGTAGAAAGCAGAACTTGGCTTGCAGGGAGTAAAGGCACGGTGATTGAAGGGGTCTCTGTGAGGTGAGACATTTTAACTCTTGAATGTCCTAAGTGACAAGTGAGCTAATGCTTCCAGCCACGCAGGTGTAACCAATTCAGGTTTCTACAGCTCTCCCCACTGCCCACCCAGAAACACTTTGAGGATTCTCATAAAAAACATGACAAGAAACGCTACGCTGTAATTTTGAAATAAAGTCTGATATTCTGACAGCAGGCTGGGGAAAAGCCAGAGTGCCCCACCATGCTGTACCGCCTCCTTCTATTCAGCCCTTGCTCCTTGCTCTTGCATGAGGGCATGATGAGATTCACACCAGCAGATAGTAAGGATCATAGTGAATCAAGCACAATTGTGAAGGCAGCATCTGTGCCTGCATTTGTGCAGTTTCCTATGAGAGCCACGTGTGTCGTGCTAGGATGCCCAACATTTCCATTAAGGGAACAGCAAGAAATGGGGAAGCATCTCGGCATGGTTTGTTAATACTTACTGTTTCTATCTGAGCAGCAGTGTTGCTTCTTGCACCTAGATGGATCAGGGCCAGGGCAACAGAGATGCTCATTGGAGAGAAGACTATATTTGTGTCCTCGGCATTTCTGTTGAGCTTATTGTAGAGATCAAGGCAAAACTCAGTAACTGGTCTAGAAATGGAGTCCATCCTGAAGCATCTGGTACCTGGGAGCACAAAAGAGTGAAGGAATTTAATGCAGCTTGTCTAGCTAGATGCTGTGAAGCACCTGCCTGCCCTGAGTTTATCCCATAGCTGGATGCTAAATAATAAAAGTTTTCTAAATTCTGAGAGTTCAAAACAGCCAATCTTGTGCATATTTGTCAGTCTATAATGCACAGCAGTATCAAGGACACAGAGGGTCTGGAAAAGGGACCCACACTTACAGAGGGTTCTCAGAAAGGACCCTTTTTCTGTCTTATCCCATGCTGTGTCTTATTTCAACTCATTGTATGGAGTTTCTGTCAAGTTTCTGAATACATGAAGGTGTAATGTGTGGCAAAAGCAGACATTTCTTGCCATTTGACAAGCTTGAAAAGCACAGCAATAACGTCCTGTTTCTGAATGATGGAAAGAACATGTGCTGCTGAAAGAAAACGTTCATAAATGTTTCATACTGAGATATTTGTTTTACCCACTTCACATAGAGACCTAATACAAATGGAGAAAACAGAGGAGAAAGACCCAAGAGGTTCTCTGCACAGAGAATTCGAAGATCAGTTTTATCTCATTAATTCTGAAAACAGTAGTTCTAGCTCTGCTATTTGTGTCTTTGTATGAAATATAGTTTTCATTTTCCTTTTAGTAGTTTGGTCATCTTACCACAAAACATTGCACTAAATAATCATTTTTTTTTCTTCCACCTTAATATCCTCCTATTCAGAAACTTCTCAAAAAAACCTCAGTGCATCTTCAGTTCTGAAGTTATTATTGGTCTACTTCTACAGCTCTTGAAAGATCTGAAATGGATCTGTTAAATCAGTCACGGTGAATGTAGGCCATGAGACATATTGTAGGTGTGCCCAAACTTCAGAATAAGTCAGGGAGAAAAAAAGAGTTAATACACTTACTCAGTGGGAAGGAGGCACCTCCACCCCACCCTGCAGGGAAAGGACTAAATGCAAAGAATGGAGGGAGAGCCCAGGATCTGGGAACAGGTTTTAAAAGCGAGTGTCTGGCATACTGAGGTGGCCACTCCTTTTGCAAAAGCAGCAAGCTGTCCTCAGGGAGATATCCAGGTGCAAACAATACAGCCAACTCCGTGGTTTTGTGAGTGGGAACTACTTAGAAAGCCGCCCTAGAAACCCAAACGAAGGGGAGGGAAGTATGGGCTGGTTGAGGTTCTTACTGAAGTCTTAAAGGATTTAGTGAACTTTCTTGATCTTAATTGGGGTGGGCACAAGTGTATGAATGATTCCACACCATTAAGTCTTCTGTGTGATATCTATGTAATAATTCAACTACAGTTTTGGAGCTACTGCAAGGACCATGGCATTTGGAGAACACCTACATGGCACACAACAAATGGTAATGTTACTTTTAAATAATCTTGGGGTGACAAGAAGGGACAATATTAAGAGCAAATCAAGTGTTCCAGGAAGATCCTAGCTGCTGTTCTGCAGTAGCAAAGCATCTGCACTGGGCATGATCAACAGCGCAGAGACACTGATGAAGGGAGATGCTTTGCACAATAGTTCATCAGCATTTAACACAGTCCAGCAGATGGAAATTACCGGTGCTGCTGTATGTGAGCAAAAGCCACCCAGAAAAACAGCTTCCTTCAGAAGAAACCACTGCATACCACAGACCTTGCAAGGATGACAAACTTCTTCCATACCTGTGTGAAATGACAAGGACTTCTCTATAACTATTCATGATCTGTTCTCCTTTTATAGTTTTGGGTTTGGCTAAGGGTAAATGAAATCAAAATTAAAATTATCAAAGGTTAAAAAAAAAAAAACCCTGTGCTCAAATCCATCATAATTATTGGGTGTATTTAGATTATGCTATTCAGTCAACAGAAGGAGGCAGTAAGTATGGCAGAGAGGCTGAGAGGTGTAGCCTTGGTTTTAAGGTAATTCTGCATTTCATACAAGGTAAGTAAGAAGGAACCCCTTTTCCCTGATGCCACATGGTACTTCCTGTTGCATGTTTTACTTATTCAATCTGCTTTCCATTAAGGTGCTTTAATACACATTCACCTCTCATACACAAAGGAAGACAGAATAGGCAGAAATTACATGTGTCTATCCTAGAAAAAGACCACCATAGTGCTGTTTCCTCACATGAAAATTAGTAGAAGTTACTTTCTTATTTTTCATGGCCATTCTTACAAAAATACAATTCCAAGTGTTTCTGTGTTTATTTGGAGAGAAAGGGACAAGAAGCACATAAGAAAAATTAAATTTCCTACAATACAGAAATTCTAATTGTTCTTAAGTGACAAAAACATTTCCAAAGTAACATATTTTAAATTAAAAACAATAAATTTCATTAAAAAAACAGCTTTTCAAGCAAAATGGTGCCAATTTCGTTTTCCAAACAGCCCAGACTCTCAGGATGCTACTTCTATGCCAGAAAGCTTTTTTGCTGACTGCTTTTATTAGTTGGAATCAGTCCCTCCAGTATTTTCTATACCTCCTTCTAGGCTAATTATTTCTGCATAAACAGATGTGGATGTACATTGGCATGTTGCAGGCTGTACAGTGGCAAGTTATTTGCTGTGCCTGTGTGCAGCTGCACAGGTAAGCTTCTGAACACTGTTGCCAAACCCAGGAGCTAATATTTTAATGGCTAAGACTAGCATCCCCAATAACAAAACAAAATCTGAATACCACTCCACCCTCCCTATTTTATGGAGTTATTGTTTAGGAACATAAACAATTTCCCTGGCAGGTGGGATCAGGGTATCAGGGTACAGGGCAAATGCCTAAGAACCCAGTTAAAGAATTGCATGCCCTTCCTCTCATCTAGTGAATATTTCAAGGCTTTTTCTTGTGCCATGGAAACCTGAGAAAAGAAGGAAAATTAACATATATCTCCCATTCTGTGGGTGGGTTTGATCAGGTCATCAGCATCATCACTTTACACAAAACCTGTTTCTGCCAGAGTAGGCAGAGGTTCTCTGAAGGAGTCTGCCCTTCATCCCTTCTGGAGATAAAGGCAGAAAAGCATCTACTTTCTTGTATAAGCCACTGAGCTCATAAGTCCTGTGGAAATAGATCTTGGTGGATTAATAAGAGAGGTTCTGGGGAAATTTCAGATTCAAACGCATTCTTCAGGCAAGAATCTTTAGACTGATAGCTTTGGGCATGTGTTCCTGAATTCCTCATTCATGTCCCACAGAAGACCAGCTCCTTTGTGTGAGCCACCTGAATTTCCGCAGTGTTTTGCTGCCTGCAGCCTGTAAACCCTCTCTGTTCCATCAGTAAACATGATGTTTACTTTACCAGCCTGTAGACTACTTTGGATCTGCCAAAAAAAAATATTATGTTATTTTTGAGGGAAAAAAACAACAAAAACAACATAGAATTTTTACCTTCTTGCCTGAAGAGGTTAAATGAAGAGCACAACAGCTGAGCTCTGGCGCACGTTCCTGTGACTACCGTATTACAAAAATCTCCCACTCTCTTGTTCAGTCTCTAACCAATTGCTGCTGATAGCAGCATGTGGCAGTTCAATGTGAATGCCGTCAACATGAAGTTTCCTCACAGAAGACCGGTAAACCTGCATCCAGCAATATGCTATTAGCACTTCTCTCAAGGCTGCTCAGCAAGTTTGGCAGGCAATATCTGCTGGCAACGTCTCCTGATTGCAATGCCAAGTCACCCTCATCTGGAAAACTGATCATTAACCCTGCAGATCCACAGCTGCACTGCAATGAGTAGTCCCTTTAAAATTTGATGGGGTCTGGCCTGGACACAGGTGTTTGCATGCCACAATTTTTTGGAACTGAGCTTGCTTGCAGACATAGAGCAAACGAATGGGAAATGCATGAGCTTTATGTTGCCTACAGTCATATCTCTCTCAGGTAAGGAGTTGGTTTTACAAGCGTGGAAGGAGCTTAATGAGAGAAGGGAAGAAGTATTTTCTTTAAGTGTAACAGGAATCCCCAGCCAGGAGGTATTCTTTTAAATCCTTGGAGCTAAGAATAAAAGAAAGCCAGAAGTGGTTGATCACACAGGTTAAGTCTCCAGTATAAGGTGAGAAGAAATTAAAGAATGGGAAGCATGGAACTGCATCAGCAGAGTGTTTGATCTCCCCTAAGCAGCACAACTGAGCTCAGGTGCAACACTGGGTTATGGCAGCTGGTCTCAGAGATCAAAATTGATCTAGGGATGTATGTGGTTTTGTAATCCTGAAAATTTTATGTCTTTGCTTTCTCACCTCTTCTTTCTTCCTACAAAGTATAAAACTGGCTTTGTATTCGTACAGTCTTTGAGGAATCAAACACGGTAAGCAGGAAAGAGAAAGAAGGTTGCCCAGCATCATCTTGCCCTTCCCACACTTTCCTTCTAGTGCTGAAGCTGGACCAACCTCTTCCTTAGGCACAGCTCCCATCAGCTTTGCTGTCCCTATTCCTCTGCCAAGGTCTCAGCCCAGCTGGCCAGGTTCCAGTGCTTTCATCCAAAAAGAGGCATTTGTAAGCAATGCAAGACAAAAGGATAAAATGAGTCTTCTTGTTACCTCTATTCTTTCCCTTGGTTTTTTGCTTTTATTTGCCATAGACTTCTTTGTTTCTGTTTTTCCTTCCTCCATGTTCCTGTAGTGCTCCTTAGTCTTCCTCCTCAGGTCTTTCTTTCTCTATTTTTAAAACTTATTTATTTATGCACATTGCCTTTTTGTGTATCTTGTGATGCTTTTGTGAGTCCTAGCCTCTTTTCAGTGACAGTCCAAGTGTTTTTCAGTATCTTGCAAGACTTTCTTCCATCCTCTGTGTTTTCTCCCCCCCCCTCCTACACTGATATCATTCCTGCACTGACTTATTTTACTTGCTATGCCGTATATTCCCTCAGAACTTCCTTGACGTCAGTTTAACTGCTTCGCCTCAGGAAATGTCAATGTATGTGCAAATTCTGTCTTTTCTAGGCCCTTAGGACACTACATTAACGAAAGTGTCCTGCTTTTCCAGTAAGGCCAATTTGCCAAACCTTGCATTTTTCAAGTTTCAAATCCAAACTGCTCTTCCCCACAAACAACTTTTGCTACCACCAGATATTAAAATGTAGCCCTTCTCCTCAGCCAAATGCTAGGAGCAGGAAGTGGGCAATGAATGTGCAGATGAGCAAGTGATGAGATGACTAGGCACACAACACTACAGTTCGCAACTGCCTGCCAAAGCCAGCCATGGCTTGCTTTTTTCTGTCGGGGGCATCATCCATCACTGGATAGTAATGCTCTGTTGAAAGCTGAGGTGGAGCACCTTTTCAGTCTGAACAAGTCCTCAGCTATGTTCACTCTCTCCATTGTAACACACACCTTTCAGCACATAAGTGTTCCTATACACAAACTCCCACACACGTTTTCCCATGTCCTCCCATGAGATTTCTTGCCCAAGGCCCACAGGGGTGTTCCAGCATGGGTGGGACAAACAATGGACTGTAACATGGTTCTCACACCAGCAGGAGCCTCATGGATACTTCTCCATGAGGAGAAGGGCTGCAAGATGAAAAGGCTTCACACTGGGACTGGTAGAGAGAAGAGGCAGAAGTGAAAAATGAAGAGTTTCACAGGCAAGGTACCCTGATTATAAATGACCAATAAGGAGGTTTGCCTTATGTGGGCTAAGACAGCTTTGTATCTCTAACATCTGCTTGCCTTGCACAGGCTGGGATACCTTGATATTAGTCAGGCAGTGGAGAAAGATGGGCCCCACCCTAAGGCCGTGTTTCACTCTGCTTTCATGGGATAACCCTTCCTGGCAAAGCTATCACAAGGAGAAGACATGCTTACATAAATTTGTGGGGATATGCCAAAAGCTCTGATCAGCATTTAAACGGAATACAACCTCTATTAAATGAAGACTGGCTCCTGAACTGGAATGTTTTGAGAACCTGAAAAAGCTTTAGAAATGACGTCTGAGCTTTTCTCCTGGATGAGCTTTTCTCCCAAGCAAATCTCATCCAGGCAGAAAAAGAGAGATGGGTAATCTGCCAGAGGTTTTCATCAGTCTACCAGACCAGCAGTAAGCAGATGTAGCAGTAAGCATGATATGGCCTGCTGAACAACTGGAACTACCTGATGAAGAGTCAGTGCCCAAACACAAACTGCGCAGGCTAGAGGCAATTAGTCCATCTTGCCTATGCACAGAATGCCTGGGCAGCTGCTTAATCATCAACTCCATGCACAGTGTCCTGACACACCTCATACAGGAGAACCAGTAGAAACTATCGTGACGAAATAGCCCTAGATGAATCTGACCCCAACCTCCAAAGCAGATCAGACCATGGTTGGGTGTATCAATCATTCAGGTGTCACTGAAACTGAGCCAGTAAAGATCTCTGCAGGTAATTCCTTCTCACACAGGATGGGCTGCACAGTAATTTTTACATTTTTCATTATTCTGACTACTATCCACGTATCAAGACACCTGATGCATATCAGCAAAGATCCATAGAGGTCTGCAGGGTCTCACTTCCCATTGTTTTTGGTGGAAGTTAATCTCCTCAGTACCCACAAAGATATGCACCAAAGACCCCAGTTAACCTCTGGCATTAAAATGCATTAGACCCACCAAAGGTCCACATAGGGAAGGAAACAGATAAAGCTACTGAATCACCGTGACTGAAAAACTACTGAATCATTGTGAAATCCCTCATGGGTTGATAAGAATCAAAACAGTTTCTAAATTCTCAATAACCACTGCACTGCTCTCTGATGTATGTGGAAAGTATGCGTACTAGGGCTTGCCTGTTCCCATTTAGAAATCTCTTCTCAGTTTCTTTTGGACCTGAGGCACCAAGAGGATTTCCTAAGGAAAATGCTCCCATCTTTTGAGGATAGATAATTGAATTCTCTTTATATCCTGGCCACCTAGTAACATATTCCTTACTGGAAACTATCATCATGTGGCCCAGAAGGGCAATCCAGACATTCACTTAGGGTTTTTTTCTTATTCTGACTTTGTGGTCTAAGTGAATCTGTTCATTGCCATTCCTATTATCTACTGGAAGTCAAGAGTGAACACTGACACTGTCAGTGAACACAAAGATTGACACTGGAGGTAGTGCTCATTTGACACATGTTTTATAGTGTTTTATTCTGAACAGTAATTAGGTAAATCAGTACTGAACATATGCAGCAGGCAGTCTTTAGATAGAAATGCAATCTGATTACCATGATCTCATGTGTAATTTGAAGACTAGTAATTACAAAGTTAATTTCACTCAAGTTGAAGTCCTTATTTCTTTCTTGTGCTTCAGACGTTAAGTAACTGTAAGGAGTTTCCTTAATGCTGAATCCAGAACTAGAAATGGCAGATAATCTGCACATGTAAAGTGTGGCAATTCCAGTATTAATCCAACTGTGTTCTATCCTTGAATTGCATAACGTTCTTTTTCTTAGGATATATACAACAGGGCTCCTCGTAACTGTGCTGAACTTGTCCCATCTTCCATGTCTGAAGGGAATGAATGAAAAAACGTTACACAGCAGAGTCCAACCTCCCCAGTCTGGGAAATGACATAGCTCAAGCTGAAGAGACTTCTGGGTATAGATTCTGTCACCATGATTTTTGCCTCTGGTGTCCATAGGCCTCAGTGTAACTGCTGTTTCACAGATGCAAATTCTGATGCCAGCCTGAATAGTTTAGCTATGCTGCAGAACTTGGGCACTGTTTCACTGAGCATTGGCAGGGTCTGGTAGGGCACCCCGGACCACCAGAGCGTAGCCAGGTACAAGGGGAGAGTTATCACACCACATGTCCACAATCTTCCTTTTAGGCAGTAGGAATTCAGAGAGTCTGGGTCACAAGGGAGAGTGGTTTGAATAGGGAGCAGGAATGCAGCTCTTCCTCTCAGAGCCCTTTCCAACTCCTGGTCTGTCTTAAATCAGGCTCTCGGTTCATTTCATTTTGGGAAAAAGGTGCCACAGAGGAAAAAATATTCTTGTTGCGAGGCTGGGATACTTCTCAATGAAGTGTTTTTCACAGTGGAAATCCTTCAGCTTAAGGGGATGAAACATAAGTAGATAAACTAGTTCTGCTGCATATGTAGAGTACATTGTATTACCCAGCCAATATATGAACCTTTTAGATTTCCTTTCAAAGATGATTGTCAGGATGACAAGCTTTACAGGAGAATGCACCATCATAAATGTAACTGTGCCTTTTCATAATGAATATGCCCTGCTTAGGGAGAACAGAAACGGCCTGTGAGAATCACATTGCGAGTTTTGTTATGTCTAAACAAAAAGATAAATGGATGGTCAGCTTTAAATTCATCTTTGTGTTGCAGAATCCGATATCCTGGTACCTCTCGGGAGTCGCCACCTTGTTCATTTACTTCCAAGGAGACTTTATGGATGATCTTTGACAAAACCACACCTTTTGTCTCACACATCTCAGAGAAATCTGATGCACTTTCATTGAAGATATTTGTCATTCCCAGGCTTTGCAGAAGTGGCTTCAGGTCGTAGTCACCTTCTATGCTAAACTTTGGAAGAAATACATTCACTTTGGTGTTGGCCATCATGCTGGGATTGGTCCACTGTAATAATGTCTCAGGAGTCAGTGCCTTTTCCAGCTGAAAACGTAAAGGAACAAAGGAAATAAATGAGCAGTCCAAGGAAAGAGAGGGGAAAAACAAAAGACCATTCCTGAACTTCTTTCTCCTATCAAGTCTTCAAAAAATAAAGTCCGAAAGGCAACTTGTGCTTTTCAATTCACAGCTGTAGCATTTAGGCTTAACATACTCTCAGTTACACTGATGCAAGTATCATTTAATCCATAGGACTGGCCTCTAGAAGAAATCTACTGTATGTGCATGCTCTGGCAAGCTTTTGATAAGCAATCACCTCAACAACTGCATGAAGGAACCTGAGAAAGACAGTTCCTACCCAGGTTACACCTGGCCAACTGGCAGAGATCCAAAGTCTTTATTCCTGACCCTGCAGAGTAATAAAATTGCTGCTATTTGCAACAGAAAAATACTCCAAATACAGAGCCTGATCTCAATCAAACATGCAGCTGTTTGAGCAATTTTTTTAATACTGGAAAGTGAGGAAGGCAGAATGTGGGGCCACAATAAATTGCTATCAGGAAAGGCATTTTAAGGTATGTGTGTTCTCTAATTTACTCTGGCATATAAAAGTGTCTTACAGATGCAAAGACAGATTCTTCCTGCCTTTAAAATTTGTGGAGAGTTGCAGCAAAATACAAAGGAGAACTGTGATTATCTGTCTTTTAATCCTTAAATAATTTTATTGTTAATTAATTAGTTCCTTAATGAACTTTGAAGAGGGGTGAAAATATGTTCTAAAATTTTCATAGAGAAATGACATAAGAAATTGCTTTTCTTTAGGAAATGCCTTATTAATTTTCACATTTTTTTTTGTTTCCTTATGCATTGCCTCTAAATAACAAAACCCTTCCATAAACATATAGCATTATAAATGGGCTGTTTCCAAGGGAAGTATTATAGCAATTCTACTTTTTTCTCTCACCTGCTCCAAGCCAGTGGTGTCATCTTCAATTTCTTTGGGCAGCAGAATGAGCATGCTTATATGTTTGTTAAGGCATGGAAGCTCAAGGATGGAAACATTTAAATCTTTTACATATCCCAGGCAAAAAGTAGCTTCCAGATTCATCATCTGCACTGGTTTCGTTTCAGTCTGCAAAACATAGATGAAATAATCTCTCATTCCCTTTAATTCACAATTCAGATGCTGAGACAGAAAAGTTTGCAAGCTTTCCTGGAAGTGGTATATCGAGTTACCACTACAGAATTTGTTGCCTCTCACGAAAGCAGCAGCAAAAGACCCTGTTGGCTTTTTATAGTAGGCAGCTTTCCAAAGAAAAGTGGAACAGAATTCTGTTTAATACAATAGCAACATATTGGGGATGTGTCTTAAAAGAGCAATTTACCTAATATCGATGGCCCTTTGTGCCTTTTTCCCTGAGTGCTACAAACTATACTAAATACAGGGCATCATAATGCCAGTAAGTGTCAAGCACTGAGCACATCTCAACAGTGAAGGTCAAGCTGTTCATATGAATAATTGATATTTCGGTTCAGAAGCTGAAATAGAATAAATTTCAGGCTTACCTAAATCCCTATGACTTTGCTTTTTGTGAATGAAACAAAACAAAACAAAATTCTTTATTTCATAGGGAAGGTTTAAAAAACTGTTCTGTCCACATGGAAACGGTCAAAATTCAAATTCAGTAGAAAACATTATTTTGGAAAAAAATAACCTGAGATGTTTCACTTAAAAATTTTAGTGTTGATTGTATTTTTTTTTTTTTTACATATAACTATTGGTTCAAGAGGCAATTTATTAATATTTTTAGGGAACCTGAAACTTCAACTTTTCTTTTGCATCTGTATATAGGTGTATATCTGTATATACTTGGAGTAGGTGGGGCAACACCTCTGTTGAGGAAAACACAAGGCCAGGCATCTAAGGGATACACTCAAAAAGGTGAAACCACTGTAGACATTTCACTAGCTCTGTGACCACAACAAATGCAGTGTTTCATGCTTCAGTTCTGATGGTCCTTGGATGCAGCCTCTGGTTCCTTCAACCTTTCAATCTCTTGGAATAAGCTACTCATGAGAATGTGCATCTCCTCACAGGCAATGGCTGCTTCTGATCACTTGTACTCAGATCACATACTAACTAGTATGTACTCACTCACAGACTAACAGGACAGTCTGGGACCCTTGCAGTATCATATAGGTTTAGATAGAGTCTAAGAATGCTGTGGTGAAAAATATTTCTCATTTTCTCTTGGGATTTCCTTAGCTCAAAGTTTTCGTCTTCATGAGAGGAAACAGTACTCTATTTTATTTGATTTTTTTTTTTTTTTCAAAACATACCTTGTTGACTTTAAAAGGACATTCTTTGATCTCTGCCTCCGGGAACTTCTTCATCCAGTTTGTGACAAAATAAGCAGCATTAACTAGAAGGATCTGAGTCTCGCCACTTACACTATCCTCATTCAAAATATTCTCCATTTTGCCTGTGAACAAGTTTAGGGTGGTTGTTAATACAACAATACATTAACAGTATATCAATTGCTTTAAGTTAATATGATAGAATTTCACTGAACTAAAAACATTTTTGTCCTGCACGTCACAGAGATAAAAGATTTTATTTCTAATGGAAAATTTCAAAAAGAAGCACTTACTTAAAACTGCAGCTTAATTTTTGATATGGGATTTGGGAACAAGGCACATCTTCCAAATTACATGTTTTGTTGGCTTATATCACATGGAATCAAAAATACGTCTCCTGCATTTTTTCAATATCTTAAAGAAAGTGCTGATTTTTCAGTGAAATTCAACAGGTGTAAGTGAAAAAACATTTGTCATTTGGACAGAAAGATTTGAAGGGAAGTTACAGACTAGCAGCTACTCATTTCTAGACTGATACATGAGAATAAAATTACCAGAATGATAAAAAAATGTTGCTCTGATTACAGTAATAACCAAATACTGCTACAGACTTCAAAAAGAAGATGTAAATGATGTGTCCTCTCTCTGTTTCAGACCTGTTCAAGCACTGCCATAAGTGACCCTGAATTCAGAGCACTGAGGAGGCAAGTTCTGTCTTCGAATTGCACAGGCAGGGCAAGATGGTTCCACATGGACACCTGTGCCAGCCTGGAAGGACCGGACTCATAAACAGTGTTTTCTTATTTGTACCACACGAGGGCAACAGGTGGCAACCAACCCCAGAGCCATCTCTGCTCAGGCTTCCATAGGAAGGCAAGTAAGAGATGCACATCTGCTTGTGTTACCCTTGCTGGCAAAAGGGGGTGCGATGCTAATTAACAGCCTGAAATTCAGAGTCTAGCAAGTACTTCCCATTAAAATAAAGCTTTTAAAGGAGTTAGGGTCTGGGTTCAACGTATTGGTGTCAGAGGTTTATGATGCTCCACAGCCAGGACTTGTCATTCTCCCAAATCATCTTGCTGCAGTCAAATGTGAGAAGCTTTCCCCAAGGCTAATGCACAGTCAGTCTCACATTTCCACCTTCAGAAGTGCTGCAGTAGTGAAATCAGTGATTTCAAAACAGGCTGACGCTGCTAATCCTCATGAATTCAAATAGTAGGTCTAGTCCCACTGCTTTCACTATGTATTTACTTCTAAAGCCATTACTAAAGAAGTGTCATGAGGACAAAGATATTTCTCCAAAGAGGCTAACAGTATCCCCAAGGTTAAGCTGTACTCACCATCAGTTAGCTCTGAAAGAGATTTGTTGATTTTTTGTCGGGTTTCCTCTGTTTTTTCTTTGAACTCCACTAATTCCAGTTCAGATGGAAAAGGCCTCTTTGTGGAGTTGACAAAGTCCTGAAAGATACAGGGTACTAAAGTCATGCTTGGTTAAATGCCATATCCACTCAATGGTTCTTTAAGAGCCTTCAACATCAGCCTCCCAAGCCTCACCATGGCATAGTTGAGGAGTTCATGATAGAAAACTGTTAAATAGCTGCGAGTGACAACCAAGATGCACAGCTGCATCCAGCACATTGCTCCCAAGGCTGTGTTCAGCCCAATGGTGTCACATCAGCAGCTAAAGTAACTTTCATATTGCAGGAGTGACTATGTTGCCAGAGTATGAAAGGATAAAACAACCCTCAGTCCATGCCTAGGTAAGACAGAGAGGCCACAGGCTGCTCCCATCCTGTCTCTCCTCACTAGGAGAGATGCTTTTTGCTCTGGATGGGTATTGGCCTTTGCTGTGTCAGAGGCTGAACAGCAGACAATTATAGCATCACTGAAGCATGCTGAGTTTTCTGAAACATGACTTTTAGGCTGATGTTATCTTTCTTGGGACTCTATTCAATGACAACTTTCGGAAAAAAACCCAAACCAACACACAGAGAATTCTTCTGAGTTTTTTGCAAGGTTCATAAGTTATAAAGCCAAACACCACCTCCTTTATTGTGTTGCTTCAATAGCCAGGCTTCTGCCTCACAGACAGATTAAAAAGCAACAGTTTATGCAGTAATTACTTGGGTGTGTGAACTGGACACACACTTGCACCACCAACTTTTTTTATACTCCTTTTTGCTCATACTTGCCATGCAAAGACTTTGATGTGGCATAGAGGTTATGTTGCATTCAAAACAATCTAGCTACTGACCTAAAGCATATTAATGAAAGAATTAGAAGTACGGTAATAGTTGCACAGTTTGTGATCAAGCAGCAGACTCTTACATCCTCATACAAACTTCTGTGGTAGATGTTCATCATTTGAGTCTAGTCAAGCAACAGCCAAAGTTAAAAGAATTTATTTTAAATAACATTGCACTCTGGCACAAAAATCCATTAATGGGATCATCAAGCAATTCATAGCACCAGCGTTTTCCTGCAGTACTTACTGTGGTAGGATTAAGAGACTTGTCCACAAACAGCCGTTTGACCATTTTCAGTGCAAAGAAAGAGCTGAGTTTGGAAACATCTGAAGTTATTGTTTGAAACCCAAAAGAAACATCTTTGACATCTTTTAAATGGAGTACCTGTTAAACAAACATAGTAAAATACTAAGCATCTTCCTTGTTACCATTATCTAAACATTCGTAACAGTTTAGCAAAAAAATAATGCTTATTTGTGACCAGAGCTGTGGCTTTTTGTATTTAAGCTAATGACAGAGCCTCTCACTGTTGTTATTCAAAAATCATTTATTTATTTGAGATCCTCACATAAATCTAAAAAGCTGATTCTACCAGAACTTTAACCAAAGGAATTTCTTTCCTGTGAGCAGTCCAAAGAAATCAGTAGAGCTGTTCATGCTGGTGATGTGACTTAGTCAACTAAAACTCTGTGGTATGGAGTCATAATGTTTGCACCAAACTTACATTCCCATCCAAAAATATGGAGCTTCTAAGATAGCTAAATGAAGGTTGCAGATAATCTCCTTTTTAGAATTGGGCTACACCTTTAAAAATGCTTGACAAATCATCAAGTTTTCTAACAGCTGTGACTAATATATGACATCACATAACATTTCAGCAAAAACTGATCAGATAACTGTGTCTGTTTTGGTAGACACAGTATAATTGTGAGCAGGGCTGCTGACCCACACATGGCCATCTCCCAGCTCCTAGTAAGGACAAGTCCAGGGAGTATAGGGTTGACCTAAAACTTGCTGCTTTTAGGCACTAGAGGTGAAAGGTTACTGGTTCCTTTATTTGAAAATAACCCTATAAATATGAACTGAACTTTTAACGCCTACTTATTACAGGGTCTTTGATGGTGGTTGTTTCATCACAGGCAGCCTGTCCAATCTCCCTCGTCTGCCTCAAGTTTCTGCATGAGGCATAGCAGGCACTAGTGACCTTCCTTCCCTTTGTACATCACTCCTGCTCTTTCTCTCAGAAGACACCTCTTCCCAGACACAACAAACTGCTGCTCTTTCTAGTCACCCTTCCACATCCTCCCCTCTCCTTGCTCAGTGGGAGCAGAAGGAAATAAACTCCCAAAGACGCAGTACCAGCACAGCTCTCACAGACAAATTCCATAGTCATTTCCTCAGAAACAACTTTCTCAACTTATTTCTTTTTCCTCCAACGGTTTTATTTCTGTGCATGTTAAGTGCAGAAAGCTTCTATGCCTGGGAACTATGTTGGAGGAGAAAGCTACTGCAATTCTCTACCCGGGAGAACTTTTGGTACAAGTTTTTTAATGTTCCAGAGTATAGCTACCAATCTGGCTCCTTTTGTATTTAGTGTTTAAAACCCAAGCACAAAGTCAGGGATGGGCAGAAGCCAGAATAGACATGGAAAATAGGAGATATTACATTTAAAAACATACCAAGCTCTCCTTAGTATCTGAAGTCAGCTCTTTTTAAATACCACTAGAGAAATATGAAATATAAATATGCTTGTGTAATAGAGCTCCACTTGTGGATGTGGAGGCTAGCTTATTATTATGCAATGGTTCAAAGCAAATTACAGAGACAAGTAAAAACAAAATAAGGGCAGGTTAATAGGTTGAACTCTCCCATCAGAAAGACAACACTTGAATTTTGAAATGGTGAGGGAGCTTCAGGGTGCCATTTAAATTAAAAATTAAAAATAAAAATTAAAAACAAACAAACAAACCAACCAACCAACCAAAACAAAACAACAAAAAAAAACCCCTCTAGAGTTAATTTTTTAATTTAAATGAAAAATACTGTTTAAAAAAATTTGCAATGCCTACAAGATCCATCCCTGAAAGTGTTCAAAGCCAAGTTGGATAGGGTCCTGAGCAATCTGGTCTAGTGGAAGATGTCCCTGCCCATGGCAGGGCCCTTCCAACCCAAACCATTCTATGGTTCTGTGATCTTCATGGACATTCTGCAGTATAGCTCTGTGAACAGTTCAAGCTTCACTGTAATCTGTGGCATAAGTAGGGGCACAGAAGGCTGTGCTTGGGGGTACTATCGGTGAATGAGAAAGTACAGGGAGGGAAAATGCATTCAAATATGTAGAAACTTTCAGAGCCAGGTGATAATCAGCATACAAATGCATACTGAATTTGCATCTCATCCACCTTTAGATAACTGCAGAAACCATGGGGACCCCCACTGGGATAAAAAGGAATAGATCCATCATTGCTTACACAGAGGCAGTAGAAGAGGCTGGAGGGCTGACTCCCTATACCATAGAGTGAGCTTGATAAACTGATTTAATCATGACTGCCACGCTGCATCATGGTACTGGAAACTCCTTGAACAAAACAAGCTTTTTGTGAGGAGAAACACAGCTGAAATTGTGCCCCTTCTGCTGCATCGGCCTTCTCTCAGCAGCTTTGCAGGAGAAAAGGGAAATGACAATGACAGGACTGCTACGCATACTTGCTGCCGACAATGGCAAAATTCTTTCCAATTCTATAAACCCTAAGTGTTTTTGAATAAAAAAAAAAACCACACTTATCCAGAAAATGCAGTGATTTTGACTGTGTCTTGCAGCTAGAAACAACTGTGCTAAAAGGAGATAAGGCTTTAATGCCATTCTTAAGGACCTTGCCATGCCCCCTTCTGCCTTCTACACACTTGAAAAGCTTTTTCTTTTTGACAGGTTTTGTCTTCTGTTGTGTGGGGTCATGGAGTGTGGAACCGTTCAGGAAATTCAGAGGGGTGACTTGAAGTCTGGCTTAAAGGAACCAGACATCCAGGAGAATATTTACATCAATAAATAAGAGAGACACCTACAACTGCTGTATAATTTTGCAGCCACAGAACAGGTTGCTGACAGTTTACCTGTTTCATTTGGTCTGCAGTATCACCTTTCGTAGCTTTATACGCCAGAGCCAGAGAAGTTGAGGTACACAGTGGGGAAAAAATAATATTGGCTGTTTTGTCCTTCTCACATAGTTTTTTGAACATATCAACCGCAAAGGCAGTGTTCGCTAATTGCAGAGCGTCCATTGTCATCCTGAAACAGAAAAGGAAAAAGAGAGATAACTCAGGCTGTAATTCTAGCTCCTGGGCAAGGGGCTATGCCAAAGAACTGAAAGAGGCTGGGCACCAGTATCTGAACTGGATAGCTTGAACTTTCAAGGAGAGGAGAGGAGAGGTTTAGTAATGGCCATCATCTTTAAGTGACAGCTGGCAATGCCACATTATGTGGAGCCAGTATTACCAGAGGAAATCTGTGTAGGTCAGGGTGACCCAAGCATACTGAGTCAAATTGGATCACATATGAATTTAATCTGTTTTTAATTGATACTCTTAAAATAAATATGCCAACTCAGAAGGCACTTTGCCTATGCTCTGGGCCCTCCTGGCTCTTAGGCAGGCCTTTAATGGTCTCATAACTTCTCCATCTCTTGCTTCATAGCTAACTGTTCATTAAGCTTTAGCTTTGGTACATGTCCTTCTTCTAAGGATTGATTCACCATTCTCTCTAGCCTTGCTGGGAGTCTCCAGAAAGCTGTCTGGTCCTATACGTTGAAATTGTTACAGAAACTTGAAGGCGGCCTTTGAAAACAAATACTGCTGTGTGCCCACCCATCATTTACACTATTTTAACTGAAAATATTTTCCTGGCCATTCTTAATAACTGCAGTTGCCACAGTGCTGTTAGATGATCTGTGCAGTCAGGAATGACACAGGGGGCCCAAGGGGCAGTTGCTGCAGTCCATGCTCTAGGAAAGCCGGAGACTATTCCCATTGTCACGCACTCAAAGTTGCACTTTGGTATAAGCACCTTTGTGTAGATTCAAGCCAACAAGGGTGAACCACAGAATTTCAGTCGATAGCACAAGCCTGGCTTTAGACCAGCAAGTACACAAGAGATGCAAGAGATGACCCCTTAGGCAAAGTGAATTTGGCACTACTCTGCCCTAAATATCATGCATCCCTTAAAAAAAAAAGAAAAAAGAAAAAAAAAAAGACAACTGTTAAAACTGGTGTTAGAAGCTCCATCAAAGCTATTAACAGAGACAGAAAGGAAACGAAAATGACAAAAATTGGGAGAGTCTTCAAAAGGCAGAAGATTTCACAGAATCTAAAAGGTATCTCCAGTATTTACTCCCTCCAGCAAAACCAGCAAAATAGTAGAATAAATATGGTATAGAAAGGTGACTTTAAAAGGGTGTGTTCTTATCCACAAACATACCTATCTACATTTGCATTTCAGACTCAGACACTGATCTAGAGGTCCTATTTTATCCTACTATGCAAAGGAAAATTGATTATTTCTTAGGTTGGTAGGAGGTTTGCTAATCTTTGGAGAAACACCTTAGGGACAGAGATTTCTCTCTAATAATTGACTATTTAATAGTGCAGTCTCAAACATTTATTTACCTAGTTCATAGCAGTTGCAGCCTAGCCAGCAAAGACCTCACCATGTGAGAGCAGAAAGGTACAAGAATACAAAAAGGGGAAAAGAAGGCAAGGAACTGTCTCCAGCAAGGTATCTCTCTTGACCGTTCACTCTCATCTCAGTTTGGAAAGGCGTTTTGAGTTAGAACAATCTCCTCTTTGAGTGCATGTGTCATACTGCCCAAACGTAGCTTTACATCTGACATCATTGTACAGAGATACTGCTGAGCAGCTGTGGTGCTTGACAGTAGTGAATGATTTCCAAATAATCTGTGGTAGTTATACATTTTTATGGAGTAACAGAATGGGTGCATAATTTGCCTGCAACACAGGAGAGAAAACACTTTGACTTACTTGTAAGACCTGTTTGACTACAGAAGGTCTTTTACAAAATAAATGTCCTTATTTTTATTTTAATTAACTTATACATTTTGTTAAGGCAATTGTTTTACTTGACAGCTAGTTTGTTTTGGGCTGAAAGATGCAGTGTAAAAGGTAAGTGAAATGTACTCCATAGTCTAATCAAGTTAAAAAAAAAAGATACTGGCATATAACCAAGGCTTTTTAAGCTAGTGTTTGAAAGGCACACCTTATCAGCCCTGTAGTCTTGCAAAATGTTCTGACGGTTGGTATTTGCAACAAACTGTTTTATAATAAATCCCCTCCCACTGGGGAAAAAAAAAATAATAATTTGTCTGTAAGAGAGCAAACATTAAACATGTTTCACTGAAGAAATTTATCCCCACATAAAAATACAGAGGAGTATGCTTTGTAATATCAAGAGCTTTTGCCAGAACCCTGAATTCAGAATGGGTCTGGCTGGATTTGTCCATCTTCCAGTTGTCTGGTAGTGCCCAGCAGCTGCTTGGTAGAGAGAGATTATCCAAGTCGGATTCCATTTTACAGCATCAGCAGGCAGTGAGCTGATGTCAGAATGAGGTTCAGGAAACACGTCTCAGAGATCTTATGGGTGTAAAGGGAGAACTAAGCGCCAGCCTAGCACTGCAACCATCTCCCTTGTTTATGCAGACACAATTTCTCAGGCATGAAAGCAACTAATTACCAAAAAAGTCAAGCTTGCCAGCAACCATGAGCTCAGCACACACCTTAAAGGAGGAGAGCTTTAGGCAGGACAGCAGCAAAAGGCAGTTAAAACAAGTTTGAAGGACTGAGACTGCTGATGAAGAAGTAACTTGGAACTATGGGCATAGAAGCAAATGTAAACTCATTCTCTAAAATGCCTTCCTGCAATTCCTCATTACAGATGTGCTCCTTCGTGCCTGTGCATGTCTTAAATAAAGTAGCATAGGCTACCTACACTATCTTCACCATTAATTCAATCATTCTCACATGAACACACAATACATTCTTATATTTTGTCTTCTTCTCAATCTCACTCTCTGACCCACCCCAGCCCCAACCCCACCCCCAAACTAAAATGTGAATATCTGGGGCAAGTACGAACTTCTCTGGTATTTCTTACTGAGGAGCTGATGGAAAATTACCCAAGGAACCAAGAATGCGTCATTCAGTAAATATCTACCACTCTCAAAAAGACAAACAATACAAAGAATCTCACATGAGGCATGCAGTGCACCTCAAAAAACTTA
This sequence comes from Empidonax traillii, assembly GCF_003031625.1. Lineage (NCBI taxonomy): Eukaryota > Metazoa > Chordata > Aves > Passeriformes > Tyrannidae > Empidonax > Empidonax traillii. The sequence goes on from NW_020955837.1 coordinate 102,463, forward strand.
CTTGTCATGGGGTAGAGTATCATTATTTAGTTCTGGCTGCCATGATATTATTCTGCTTAGGTCTCTGGATCTTCCTTACAGGTCAAAAATCAATGTGCAATCATAACCACTTAAAAATACCCCTTGTACGTTTCTGCCTTAATGTTGACTTACTATGAGCTACCTGCACACTGTTCTTCCTTATGCCAGTTAAAAGCTGTACCACGGCTTAAAAACTCTTCTGACTTCATTAGTGACTCGAATACTATTCAAGTTGGATCACTTTTTATCAAGTTTCAATGTTTCCTTTCAGTGAGAAACAGGACGTATTTCATGGTGAACCTTTTATTTACCTTTGTTCACCCAGTAACTGCCCATACTCTCAAAGTTTCTTTAGTGCAGAATGCAACTCTTTCTGGTAGTGGCAAAGCTCTCCATTCTGGTTTCTTTCTTTTAGTGCTGCTATTGAAATAAGGACCATCAGGGCATGTTGGGGAAAAAGCTTAGTTTCACCCTTAACCTTGAATAAGGGGCTGGATAGCAAAGAATAATCTCTATTCCACAACCTTTTTCAACTGGTCAGTCACTTTTTATTTTCCATTTATTAATGATGTGTGATATTTAAGAGCTCATTACATTCATATTATTGAAAAGAATTTACAGAATTAAATATTACAAAATCTTAAATCTTGTTAAAGCCTTCAGCATCCCAAGCCTTGTGAGTCCAGTAAAGCCAGTTCCAGACAAGTAACAAGGGTTGAGGCTCCCAATAAAAGGAAAGCCCATTAGCTGCCCATTAGCTGTCTCAGAAATAAGACGTAGCTCCCAAGCCAGTAATCACAGGGAACCCTCAAATGGGGAGGAGTCAAAAAATTGAACATGAAATTTTAAAAAGGTCTGCTGCATGGATTCTTGCTGAGTCTCTCCTTTCCCAGGAAAGCGGTATGTCAGCATTTCCAGTGAGGCCCGCGGCACTGGGGCATCTTCTAAGTGCAGGGATCTTGTGATCCACCCAGCTTTGCTTAAAACTGTGACTGTCACAGTGTTACAGAAACACCTTCAGACACATAAGGGAGCTGAAGGATAATGAACCAATTCAGAAAAACCTGATTTAAACTTGTTTATTGGCATAAGACACCATTTTTGCTTAGTCACTCCTGGATGCAGCAACGACAACAACAACAACCCCTGTCCCCCCCCAAAAAAACACAGTAGAGAGGCTTGTTTACTATCTGCTGAGAGAAAAGCTAAATATAGCTTATCATTTAAAAATATAATTACAAGAATAGCAACGTCTGTGTGGAAATGTCTAACAAGTCAAGCTAGCTATATGGTAGGAATAATCTGATAGAGCTGAACAAGTATTTAATTTATTCTTGTCTCAGTTAAGAAGTCCTTCCCTAAGAAGACACCTGTGGCAGATAAAGCGTAGACAGTGCTGGCCATCCAGTTCTGGAGTTATATTGGGTTTATATCTTGGGAGCTGTGAGCTCCAGCACTGTAGTCTCTCCAATCCAAACAAACTTCCACCAAGAGGATAAATTATACAAAACAACCCACACACGTTTCACAAGTGAGGCATTAATATTGAAACTAGATCAAGTGTTTAACATGACCACACTTCAGCTCTTACTCAGCAAATACAAAATATAAAGGAGATAAAATATTTCTGCAAGCCTTTTCTTCTTCTGCAGAAATGACAACTCCCCACCTGGAAAACTACCTGGATAAAAAACAAGGACATAGTTTCTTCTGAACAGACATTGAGGAATGCAAGATATCAGACTGATGTGGGACCAGAGCATCTCATATGGTTGAGGAAAAAGCACTGTCAGCAGTATAGCAGAGAAAGTCACTTCAGGAAGGAAAGAGAAACAAGTCACTGCAATATGCTTTGTTGTACTTCAATAGTCAGTGAACTCTTCAAACTAAGTGGTCATACAGAAAATAAATTTTTAATTACTAGGCTTTAATTCCTGTCCTTCACTTTAAACAAGTGTGGATTAGTCACTTGGTTAATAACTCAAAGCAAACAGAGGAGAGCATACACACCTCTGCAGAAAATGAGAGGAATATTCCTCTGTAACACAGAAAACAGCCCAAATCCTACTTTGGCACAAGGAGCATTTTCATGGCATCATACACAACCTGCTTTTTCTGATATGGGGAAAGCCATTTTCAATAAACCACCATATTTTATTAATTCCTAATACCCTTGATGTCTCACCAGCCAGATCCTATTCACCACTTCCAATGAATCTTTTCAGAGGGGAAGAAATATAGCACAAATTTTGGAATGAAACCAAAACACTGTAGTTTGGGAAGGTAAAAAAAGCTCCTTTAATTCCACATAATATCTACCTTTTTGTGCAAATTCCCTTATCCCA
>NW_020955837.1:105175-107940 GCF_003031625.1 Empidonax traillii
AATACCCTTGATGTCTCACCAGCCAGATCCTATTCACCACTTCCAATGAATCTTTTCAGAGGGGAAGAAATATAGCACAAATTTTGGAATGAAACCAAAACACTGTAGTTTGGGAAGGTAAAAAAAGCTCCTTTAATTCCACATAATATCTACCTTTTTGTGCAAATTCCCTTATCCCACTCCCTCTACTCAGCTATGTTTCACAGCCAAGATTTGTTAACTGTTAGGTAGGCACAGGTTAAAGTATCAGAGGAAGAAAAAAAGATGTACTTACTTTGCAAAGCTATAATCCTGGCAAACAAATCAATGAAATGAGAACAGCACGAAGAACTAGCTGCCCGTGCTGAAACCTAGCTGAGCGGAAGACTTTGTTACTTGCCTACTCATTGACACCACTCCCACTTTCCCAACCTCAATTTGTGCACACACACACACACTCCCTCTCACTCTCGCTTTTTTTTCCCCCTCCCTTAATCATTCCTCATGGCAGCTCCTACATTGGAGGAGTAAAATGATTCACACCAGAGTTGTCTTTGCCTGCCCAGCCAGTGAAGACAACAACAAGCTCTGGCAAGAACGAGCAGCCTTGTGTGTTGCCTTCAGCAAGCACAGTACAGGCACCAGGAAAGAATGAACCAAGACTACAAAGAAGAGAACACAGGAGTAGATGAGCAATTAAGAGACCTCCTGAGCAAAACCAGTACTCCAAATAGCACTGGGATTGCTGCTATTTGCAGAAAAATTGTCATTGTGAAAAAGAAACCCAGGAAGACAACCAAAACATGTTGGAGTGTGTGATTGGGCACTTTGCACATGTATATGCACTAAGACAGTATCTTAACTCTGTCTAAGAGGCATATCTGTGTTTTTGGCTGCCTTAAAAGCCCAAGGCCAGATTGGAGTTAACGCTCCAGGAAAAACCTCAGTCCTTCTTATTGCTGTAAAGCAAGAGCTCCCGCCCATTAGCAGACAAGTTGTCTGCAGAGGAGCAGCCTTCCTTGCTGCAAGCTGTCCCCAGAGGTGGAAAGGGAACAGAAAGTCCCCTGTAGATAACACCAGCAGGTACTCCCTGGGAAGCCACGGCTACATCTGAGTCCCCATGAGGAAACAATGCACCACATCAGAGGCACAGTTCAGGTTTACACCTCAGTAACCCTAGGTGGCCCTGCATACCTTTAGACTACAAAAGTTATAGGAAGGATAATTGAATTTGCATTCAGCTTTGCAGTGCTGGTGTGCCCAGCTGCCCAAATGAAAGAGGTAGGACACTGAAGGATGTGTTTCCACTGACACCATACTTCCTTGGTGACAGTGGGAATTGGGGATATGTTATCTCCTTCTGGAATTACATATTTCTGTGTTGCTTTGAGCATAAAGCAGGCCACACCACAGCATTCTGATCAGGTCCTACCCATGTTTCCTTCCGAAAGGCTACTATGCTTTTGTTACCCAAAGGAAATTATGTTTTTCTTTCTGCTGAGATGCAGATGGAGTTCACTTTCCATCTCTGCCAGACTGCAAATTTAAAATTTGTATCCTTTGCCATAAATGAATTCATAACAAAGACAGGGTGTGGATATGTTTAAGCAACTAACATAAGATACAGGCCAGCTGGCTAAGCTGTACCATCTGGGCCATCATTGTTATGTATCTAATTAAGCCTTCTGTAAGAGAAATGCTTATGAAAATACACAATAATGTTGGCTGCCAGACTCTTCTCAGATGTCTGCAGGTAATCTAAAGCCAAACATTGCTATCTCTGCAGGAGCAAATCTTCCTTCAGACCCAGGTCTAACAAGTATGGTTACCGTGAAGTAGCTCAGGAGCTTCTGGATAAGCTGCAGGGAGGTGGACAACAGCCAGACTGCCTTAACAGAGACAGCACAACTCACCAGATCCATTTCCTTGCTAGTGGTAAGTGGAAAATACAGATATAACTACATATGCCTCAAAAGGCTGGACAGTGGAAAAGGGAAAGGATTCTACACTGCTGAGCTGGGGGTGTATAAACATCACTTATGCTTCACTAGATAACTGCTCTGTGATAGCTGAGGTGTGGCACTGTGTAGCGCTACAGAGTCTTTCAATCTGACCTGGTTAGTGATGAGAAATTACTTATTTCTGATCATGGTGCCATGAAACTAATAATTACTGCTGCAATTGCGATGCTTCAAGTGAAGGAGTACACACTGGCACTGGTAACTGAGTGGCGCAGAGGGCAGGTTGCTTCCCCTAAGAATGGATAGTTTGAGCTCATTTGCGCCTGGAGGTACTATTACAATAACTGTGATTTCCTGCTAGCTATTTATTCGGATGTAAGGGAATTGCTGGCATATAAATGGGTCTTACAAGGAAGATGTGGAAAAGTAGAAGATGTTAGCTTGAAAAGTAGAATCTTAGGTAGTTGAGGTTTGCACAGGACAAGAAGTAAAGCACTTCTCTCCCTGTCCAGGAACATTCTCAGTCTGACTTGCATCAGCTTCCTTGTCTCCTGCACTTACCTTTTACTAAATTAGTCTTCTTCAGTTTAAAGTATTTTTAACACACACATATTATGACCTGTATTTCTATCATCACATTAAAAAAAAAAGAAAAAATAGAACACATAACAGGATTTTCCCTTATCAAAAAATCAATACTATTTTTAAGCCCCCTATTAGTTGGACACTTCCTATTGTGATAGTATCTCAGAAAATAAGGTAAATTAATAAGGTAGAAACAATGGGGGTGTGACATGGAATACCCTAATTTTTAAAGTATGAAGC
>NW_020955837.1:108168-178382 GCF_003031625.1 Empidonax traillii
AAAAGAAAAAATAGAACACATAACAGGATTTTCCCTTATCAAAAAATCAATACTATTTTTAAGCCCCCTATTAGTTGGACACTTCCTATTGTGATAGTATCTCAGAAAATAAGGTAAATTAATAAGGTAGAAACAATGGGGGTGTGACATGGAATACCCTAATTTTTAAAGTATGAAGCCTCTTAAAACAGGCAAGTTACAGTCTACTGGCAAAGTAATAAATGAGTTACTGTCCTTACTCTTCCAGGTCGGATGCTAGGATCCAGCAGTTACATTTGCATATCTCAATCTGTGAACTGGCATGCCAGATACACATCGTTTCAGAAGGGATGGAACCCACTAGGGGACTCTCCTGTTACTCAGCTTGCTCCCAGTCCTCACTCCCCTGGCTCTCCCTGCCACTCCCTCCTAGGAACACTGTTCCTACATGCTGCTGGAAAGGAAAAAAAAAAAAACAAACAACTGCCTTCTCTCCACTCTTCGAGCAAGCTTATTTTGGTGGGAGGGAATACTGTTGCTGCTCCACACAGCATGAAGAACTATTTCAATTATTTCCGAGGCTCAAAGCATCCACTGTAGTCTTTATTTTTCCTTCCCGCAAACTTACTAATTCTCAGTGCATGTCTGATTGCAATTAACGCTGGCAGGTTTAGGAGACCACATGGGAAATCATCTAAAAGGGAAACTGAATAATGAATAGAATAAGACTGGTCATTCTTTCTGTGCTGTCAGTCATGACAGAACTTCTAATCGATTTGCAGCTTTCACAATAATCTTTTGATCTTGCAAGGAAACTAGAGATAGGAGGTCATTTGAACACTTTTATTTTGATTTAGTGACTTACAACTTTAAAACAGAAATATTCAAAGGGTAAGAAAGACTGAAGTGTCTGTAAAAATGTATACACAGCACAGCTTTTCATATTTTTCATATAATACGGGTCTAGATTACTATTTAGCAACAGGAATAAGCCCTAGCCAAAATATTTTTCATTTCATAAGAGATGCTAGCAAAGATCACATCAACCACAAGCTAATTTGAAATTAAAACACCACTTACAATAACAAAGCATTATTCTATGGTTCCATTGAGAGAGACACAAACTGAACAGTATCAAGCTGTCTTTTTTTTTTCCCCTCCCAAGACATCTGCACTTTACAGTATGTGTAAAGGGTGGTGTCACATAGCAACACACTGATCCAACATGTATGGTAGCAATATAGTTTTCTTCAGATATGTCTGCTGACGTAGAAGTATTACTCACCAGTGACTACTTCAAACAACACACAGGAAATTAATTTCTCACATCTACATGTGGTCTCTTTTGTGGTTGTGTTTTTTTTAGTGAGGCTCTTCTGAACTTGAGTATATGTTTCATTGGGGAAAAAAAAGTGAAATAGGCAACGAATAAGTTGGCCGATTTCAGTGAGAATAAAACTTTTAATCCAGTGAATGGGAAATTAATGATCCTGTGTGCTGAAATCAGGTTGTTGAGGATCTGACTCTTTTCCCTAAAGGTGCTGCTCCCAACACTTGGCACCAGGCATAAAGCTTAGTGTAATACAAATAAATCAGCTTAATAAAGATATAGATTTGACTGACTACTTGGAAGAGCCTGTGGAAATAGCCTCACAATATAACTAGGAATTCAAAATACAAGGGGAAATTAATATATGTAAACCAGACTAAAAACCCAGAAATGTTATTCTGAAACTTTATCTGTTTCCCAGCGTACAAAGACTATGATAACTTCTGTGTGGCAAAAGCAGAGAGTCAATGCTTTGGATTAGTTACTTCTCACTAAAGCACCTGTGATCCACTCCATCCATAAAAAAACTCAGCTTTGAACACATCCATGTGTGCACTGCTGGTTCAGGGTGCCATCTCATGGGCACAGAGATCATAGTCTTTCTCCTTTGTCACTTATGCCTGTAGTTATTGCATCAGCTTCCTCTGCCAGGCTGGAACTATGATGCAAAATCACCTGCCCTACCTTTGTCCCAGAAAAAATGCAAACATGCTCTCATTTGTTATGTTTCCTCAGTAATTTTTTTAACCATTTAGTGATATTTTTAAATGTTTGAAGTGCCACTCTCTAAAATTGTTTAGGTGAATGGATTCACCTTATTGAAACCACCTTACCACAGGAATGCTGTTACTAAGGATGCTTTCCCCACATACCCACAATGTGTTGTGCTTCATTATACATTTGTGGAAGACCCCAGCTAGTGAATTACTGGCAGCATAATAATCCATTCATAAATTCCAAACTGAGTATAGGACCAACTTTAGAATTATCTGCCTTCAAATAGCAAAATAAAACCCCAATGAGGATAGGATTGCTCCTGTGACTAGATCAGCGTGGAAACTCTAAAGAGAGAGGAGATCACATCAACATATGGTTAATTAGCAGAAGTATCTTTCCCAAGAGGAATAAAGGCATCAAGCAGCTCCCTCCTTTGGACACCAAATTAGTTTTAACTCAGAGCTTCAGCAGATTCTGGAAGGGATTACATGACCTTCACTGCTCACTGTTGCAGACATGGACTCTCAAACACAGATTCTCTTCCAGCTCTGTGCTTCTATTACTCCCTTAAATGTCTCCTTATCATGTCTGCAGGCAGGCGGTATGAAAACTAGGGGACTTTTTCCCCTCTTGTTTTTATCCATTGTCATCCGTAGATGAGTCACTTTCTTCCGTAATCCAAGTAGTTAAGTGTCTGTATGATTAATGTGGGTGAAGGCACACACTTTCCTAGGCTTGTTTAGTGCAGTTTACAGCATGAATACATGAATACAAGGAAAATAAAAGCTTAGAATCAATATTTGCTGAATATTTCACTGGAAATGGGCGTGCCTTCACAGGCTGAATTTTCTCCTCTTGTATGTTATCAGGGTAGGATGAAGGCCTTTGTTTATCCCTGAATGCAGCTAAGACAAGGGGTTAGCATGTTAATTCTTGCTTCTCCAGGTTAAAGGCAACTAAATCACAGTGTGGGTTCTTACACACAACTTCAAGGGACACACTCTGCACGAGTCTGCACGATCAGTAAATTACAGAAGTTATACCTGCAAACTTATCTTGACTTCCAGTATTAGAATCTACAAATAATGGTCCAAAACTCGAGCGAATGTAAACTGATTAGTGCCGATGAGAGCCAGGGAGCTATTCCCATACTCAGCAATTTATTCTGCTCCTATCACTGCCAACCCAGGACTGCAAGACTTGCATCACAAAACACAGAGAAAAGAATTTTATATTAGCCCATAATAGGGAAAGTGTAAAACAGTTCTAAGCTGTGAAACATGATTATGTATTTTACAAAAGAAAATGCTAAGAGTTGATAATAGAATTTTTCCTCTTTATTTTTCCCAGTTATGTTTACCAAGGTGACAGGTAACCCACTGAAGAGTTGTTTTCTTCAGTCCTTCTGAGATCTAATGGTCCCACTAAGCTCTATGGAGAAACTTCAGAGGATACTGCACGTATATTACAACAAGCTAATAAACTTACTAGCACAATAACATTAACATTTACATAACAGAAATAGGACATGAAGTTGTAATAAGGTAAGATGTAATTACTTGTGGTAATGCAAATACTTATTCCTCTGTCTATATAAGGTCAAGATTCAAAGCTCACTGCAAAGGTGGCCACTGACTTCAGTGGGTTTGGGGTAAAATAGGGCAACAGATTTGATAGGGAAAATTGTATTGAAAGGTGTGGGGAAAGCCCTGTACATGTGGAAGCATTATAGACAACTTATGGTAGAATAATGGCCTGGATCAAAGAGTTTCCTGCTTAAAATGAAAATTATTCTGCTAAGAGTGGCTTGGATCAAGAGAAAGTTAAATGACTTCTCCATCTGGTTTTTGCTCCTTTTCATACAAGCCCTAATTAAAAGGCATAGGAATTAATAAAGAGTGATCCAGTAGGGAAATTCTAGCCCAGAAATCTAGTGCAGACTATACTGCAGAAGCTGCACAGCTAGTCTAGTCCCATACCAGCTCTATTCCCCTTTATCACCTTAATCATTCAGACTACAAGCCATTCAGTAATGTTGGAAACACTGCTCTCTACAGTTACACAGAGAAAAGCCACTTGAAATTTAGCATGAGAATAAAGTATGCTGGAAGCATCAGGGGTAGCCCCTCAGTTTTAAAATTTACTCACGCAGGTGACCCTTTTGCAACATCCAAGTTCAGTTATTCCACTGTATATTAGAATGGCAAAAGTTATGCCCCAGTCATCTGTTTAGAGGAGTCTGGTAATACTTCTAAAACTACCTACTGGAGCAGAACTAGTTTTATGCTTCTCATTGCCTCACACAATTTAGATTTCTTCTACTCTGGTAACAGTAAATACTACAAGCTTTTTATTGCACAGGAGACCAGATTCCCGGAAAGAAAATCTGGGTCAACTTACAGATTTGTGTCTTTTTAAGACAGTGAGGCACACACTGTGACATCCAGCTGGCTTGAACCCTTGCCCAACACAGGTTGTAGAACTCGATCTACCAATTTTATGAGTCCCTTGATTTCTCTTTGGATTACAGCATATATTTTTAAAAATCTGGCAGTGATTAAAAAAGACCCTCAGGTGATGAGAGCATCTACAATATCCTTAGGAGTTGTTCCAAAGACTCTACAGGTCATCAGAATTTTAAATGAAGGCAGCTAGAAGCAATCCAAAGTGCACAGTCCAAACGTGAAGCTTTCTAAACTCGAAGAAACGTTGGCTGGGGAACACTTTCTAAATTTTTAACAATAAAATCTCTGAGGTGAGTAGGGCTATAAAAGGCTGTTAAGGGCTGTGGCTATGAAAACATTTCTAAAAGAAATGCTGCTTCACCAAATTCAACAATGCATAGCACAAAATCCCTGAATTCATATATGTGTAAAAGAGCTGGCAGTCTCCAGCTGGCAAAATTGTATATTTTAAATGAAAATAAGTCAACCAATACAACCTTGAAGCCACATCTGCTCGACTGTACAAAAAGTCATCATCGAAGAGATTTTATTCTATTCAATCTCAATGAGTTAGCAAGACCTAACATATGAAATGCTACGCAGAAAAAAACAAGGTGAAATCTTTGTCGTTGGCCTCTGTACAGAATGCCCATATGAGTGTCCCTGACTGGTGTGTTTAAGACAAGAAAAGACTCAGAAATCCCCAGACTTAAGCTTGTAGAGGGCAAATATTGCCCTTGAAGACAACACATGCAAAGCTAAGAAAAACACTGTTTCAGATTTCATTTTTATTCTTCTGGCAACAATTTCTGTGGGTACACATGTAACAGTGGGGAAAAAAGGTCCTGAAATTCACTATGCTAAATGTTGTTCAAAAAATATAGTAGCACTGGACTTTATATTTCACAATTTAAGAAAAAATGCTACATTTTTATTTCTGTGCTTTGTCAAAAGATCAGGTGAACAGTTTAAAAATGTGCCCTCAGTTATACCTGCAATCATTTTCTTAGGCTGTTTTCCCAAAGTGCCAGATTAATCTCACTATGAAGTGCAAGAATATACATCTTGAGTTATTCCATTACCAAAAATAAACTAACTTAGTCCAGAGGACAACACATTTCGTACACACACACACCTGATTCAAATTCATAGTGTGCCTTCAAGCATTTACATATTTTGAGTTTCCAAGTTTAAAAAACTAAATCAGAAGTAGAGTGAAAATTAACGTAACTAAGAAATCTAAAGAGTTCAGCTCAAAAGTTATAAATATTTCTTTTTCTGGAGAGGTACAACCAGATCCATAACTGTATTATGGCAGGAAATATACTGCCACCATCCACCTCGGACCCATGGGATGGGATAGAGTCTGAGGACCACTTACTCCTCAAAATCCAGTGCTAGAAGTCCTGCCCCAAAGCTCACTCTTGTCTCTAGCATTATAGATGTAACCTGGCTTTATTTTGTCCTCAACCTTTCTGGTCCTGAATGCAGCTTTAATTCTTTTCCTTCTGGGCTCCATAGCTACACAATACCCTCTCTGTGCACAGAGCTCCGAGTGCTTTAGGAATAACAGCTGTTAGGATACAGCCCTCCTCCACAATGCTGGTGTGGTTTCAGTGCTATTAGAAGTGGTCACATAGGGCAGCCATCCACCTGGGAATACCACAGCAGCAGTACTACCACAGGCACTGCATTACAGGCAGACAGGTTCCCAAGGACAGCTGGTAGCTTGAACCTCTTAGAAGAGCAGTGCTCCTGCTTTTTGGCCCAGCATGCTTCCCGGTGCAGAGAAGGGACACAGCTGCTCTTCAAGCCTATGTCAGGTCCAGTCCTGGTAGCATGAGCTCATTGTGTGTACACCAAACTGGACCGAGGTAATGTAATGGGTTGATCTTCTTGTTACATTGATCTTGCAGCAACATTTCATCAGGCAGAAAAATACAAAAAAATAGAGGCTACATTTTCCTGCCTTCTCTGTTAAGCTCTTTAAGGCAGTGATTTGCCTTAACTGCACGGCTCTTGTGTCATCCAGTTAATAGCGGTCTCACTCTGATAATGCCATTAGTCATCTCAGTCAGCTGCCACGGCAGCAGAGAATCACAGATATGAAGCGTGGCTGTGCTGTAGACATGCCTTGTTTTACTGATGTATCCATCTGTTCTTGGCCCAAGGTGTCCAGGCAACATGCAGGGTGGATCCTTTCCCTCCATACCAAGATATGGTAGCAGGAAGCATTCTCCACAGCAGCTTACTCAGCCTTAGAAAACACGGGAGACCTTCCATGCTTCTGCCACCTGACACCAAAGCAATGTAAGCAACAATGCCCAGGCAATGATGAGATGGACTTAGCTGAGGCCAAGAGGTACCCATATCGACAATTTAAGTATGTTCTATTTTCATTATACTTAGTTGTACACAGTCATTATGATATGAATTCTGAGAATATCGTATCACAGGATCTTCAGCACTGGGAAGTATTAGATAATGTGATCGTACTAGTCCCTCAAATTGAAGAAACAGCCTTGACATGACACTTCATTAGCTTCTCAGGAAATAATCTTGATGTCATTACTCAGCATTCATCCAGTCTTTCCTCAGGCAGAATGAGCTGCAATGTCAAATTATAGCAAGAATATTTTATGAGTAAGACTTCAGTAGGGAGTGCAAGATTTAGCCTGGTATTGTAATGACACAAGTGCCTTTTCTGACTTAATTTTTCAAATCCCACTGTTGTTTTTTCTGGAGTTCAGAAACTAGTTCAGTGTGACTGGAGAGACATTTACTACTTGCACACTTGTGACATACTTACTGTTTTAGACCTAGGTCTAAAAGCTAGATAGACATTAAATAATAAATATTAAAATATTACAGAATTAAAAATCATAGGTACAGAGGACACAGCCAGAAATATTAGTGTCAGGAATGTATCTCAGAATACTCTGTTACACTAATCAGAATAAGAAGGTAAAGGCAAAAGGGAAATGACATCCTCATGGAGGTAATGTATTTTAAATAAAAAGGAGGTTAAAAAGAGCCCAAGGGCTCCATGACGGCATAATCAACTGTGAAAGAGTAAAAGGGATGGTTTTGCCTCATCCTTTGAAGACGGAGTAAGAAAGAAATTGATATATGTGATTTAGCCCCCAGAGTTTTCCTGAGCACTTTCCACCATGGATGGTATGCCTGAATCCTGATGATCACACAGCTATAAAGTTCCTTCAGAAATCATCTGCTCTCGCTTCACTTTGGCCAATTTCAGTTGTCTTTTGTGGCAAACTGCCTTTACCATGCCATCTTCCAAAGCCTGATTACATACTTAACCTTTGCTACATCATATCTTTACACATTTTCAGTCCAGCTGAGGAGAACAGTTGTTACTGACCATGTCTAAAAAACAACCAAAGCATCCTCAATATGTGAGGACACTTACCAAGATAAACTGCCAACGAGGTTACTTGAGGAAAATATTACCATGACCTTCCTCGGTACAGCGAGGACTGTGGATGTGCTTTTTTTTCCCTCTTCCCAGAACAGGAAGCCTACTGACAGTATCAAAAAGGTTCAGTGAACTGTTTTATTTAAAAAAAAAAAAAAAAAAGTGACATTGAAAGCATTAAGTCAAAATTACACTGTGGTTACTTGGAGGTAGTTGGAAGAATGGGGTTTATTAACCTAGTGAAGTTTCCCAGACATTCTTTTTTGCCCTAAAGGAATTAAAGGATACAGCACTAATTTAGCAGGTATCCCCAAATCCATGCAGCAGGTTGGCTTTACAGAACTGGTTTGTAATCAGCTGCGCGTTGAGTCACTTCCTCCTCCACGCTCTGTGAGCATCGCACGTCACCTGAGCTTCATTACTGACCCACGGGCCAGTGACACTTGACCGCTCGTGGCTGTGTCAGGATGGATTAAACAGGATTGGGCCTGTTTAGTCTGGAGAAGAGAAGACTTGAGAGGGGATCTCATTAACGCGTATAAATATCTCAAAGGCGGGTGCCAAGAGGACGGTGCCAGGCTCTTTTCAGTGGTAGAAGGTGCCATGGCCGTAAACTAAAACACAAGAAGTTCCACCTCAACACGAGGAAGAACTTCTTTTCTCTGAGGGTGGCAGAGCACCGGAACAGGCTGCCCAGGGAGGCTGCCGGGTGTCCTTATCCTGGCAGCATTCCAAACCCACCTGGACGCGTTCCTGCGTCACCTGCTCTAGGTGACCGCTGCCTTAGGAGCGGAGGGGAGGGGTTGGACTGGACGATCCCCAGCGTGCCTGGGAGCGGCCCAGGGAACAGCAGGGAACAACAGGGAACACCAGGGGCTACGCGAGGCCCTCCCGGGGCTGGGCGTGCCCGGAAGCGGAAGGGGTGCGGAGGGGAGCGGGGCGGGTGCGGAAGGGCGGGCGGAGGCCGCGGTTTCGGTTCCCCTTCCCGGGCCGGGGGCGCTGCGACAGCGGCAGCCGCGGGGCAGCTCTCCCTGCTCCGGCCTCCCGCCCTCCGCCGCTCCGCCATGGCGGGCAACACCGGCAACCTGCAGGTAGAGCGGCGCCGGCCCTGCGGGGCGGGGCGGGACGGGACGGGACGGGGGCGGCGGGCAGGAAGGAAGGAAGGAGCGCGGCCGGGGCCGTGCTGGGGCCGGGGCTGTCCCGGGGCCGGGGCTGTCCCGGGCCGGGAGTGTCCTGCGGGCGGAGCGGCGGCACAGGGAGCGCGAACGCCGCCTGCCCGCCGGGCCACCGGGGGACACCGTCGGGAGAGCCGCGGGCACCCACAGCCACGGGGGTGTGGAGGGGACGGAGCTCGGCGCGGCGAAGCCCGCAGGGTCACCACTCATCGGCACCGGGGCTGAGAGCCCGGGAGGGGGTCCCTGAGCCCCTGGGGAGGGGGTCCCTGCGGGCAGCAGCCCTGCGGGACGCGAGGCAGCGCGGCCTGATGCCTGCCTGGGAAGCGCTGTTGCCTCCTGTGTCTGGACGCATAGTTTGTATTGTGTTTCTTGCTGTAGGAAGCCCTTGCCTGTTCCGTTTTCTGCCTTTGTTAACCCTCGGTCGGGCTTGTGTAGTCGGTGCTGCGTCAGGCCGGCAAAACAGATCCAGAAGTGACCTGTGTTCAAAACAATCTATTTTCTCTTCAGCTGTTTGAATCATGATCATTTCTGTATGCAGTGTTTACCCTGGTAGTGTAATGTTTATACTGACAAGGCTAGAGGATATGTTACAGGGTCTAGAATAACCAGAAGGGGAATGACACCTGTTAAGGCTGACATTCTTTCTAAGGGCGATGTTCATCAAACTATCAAACTATGGCCTGCGAATGTGGTTTGTGCCTAAGGGATAGTTAAAGCTAGTCATCTATGCCCTAGTTCATAGAACTTTCTAATAATGATTTTTTGTTAGATAGTGGTGTTCTTAGAATCATAGAATCAACGAAGTTGAAAAAGACCTCCAAGATCATCAAGTCCAACCCTTGATCCAACACTGCCATGGCTACTAGACTATGGCACTCAGTGCCACATCCAGTCTCATCTTAAAAAACTCCAGGGACGGTGAATCCACCACCTCCCTGGGCAGCCCATTCCAGTGTCTGATTACTCTCCCCATAAAGAATTTCTTCCTAATATCCAACCTAAACCTCCCCTGGCAGAGCTTAAGACCATGCCCTCTTGTCTTACTGATAGCTGCCTGGGAAAGGAGACCAACCCTCACCTGGCTAAAACCTCCTCTCAGGGAGTTGTAGAGAGTGATGAGGTCACCCCTGAGCCTCCTCTTCTCCAGACTAAACAACCCCAGCTCCTTCAGCCTCTCCTCATAGGACTTGTGTGCAAGTCCCTTCACCAGCCTGGTTGCTCTTCTCTGGACCTGCTCCAGCACCTCAATATCCTTCCTGAACTGAGGGGCCCAGAGCTGGACACAGCAATCCAGGTGTGAACTCACCAGCACTGAGTACAGGGGAAGAATCACTTCCCTGGCCCTGCTGGCCACACTGTTCCTGATCCAGGCCAGGATGCCATTGGCCTTCTTGGCCACCTGGGCACACTGCTGGCTCATGTTCAGCTTCCTGTGCAGCTGATGTAGGGAAGTATTAGAGCTGAAAATCTAATAGCCAGGTAATAGTCTTTGGCTGTTAACAAAACCAGGCAATACATGATTTATACTTTTTCAGAGAAGCAGTTCTGCAGCATGCCCTGTTTTCTCACAGTTCTGTTTTAGCAGGTGATCTTTGCCTTTTATTCTTTGGATTTAGTTCCATGTGTATCATTGTCTTTGTTGTACTGGATCCACGAGTCATTGGGCTGCCCCATAGTAATTGAAGTCACTGAAGGGATTTAAGAGGAAAGAAACTTCTGTTTGAGGTTAATTTTTGCTCTCTTCCTAGATTTGAATGGTGCTCAGAGGTGCCTAAAGGAGGCAGCACAAAATGAGCCCCCAAGGGCAGGACTGCCTGTTTGTAGCTGGGTAACTGCTTATGAGCTCCTGGCTTCTCCTAAAAGGAAAGATTAAATCCCGTTCCAAAGAAACAGATGCTTACAGTGTCTCATCACTTGCCACAACAGAACCATAGAGTCTATCTACTTTATTGGTTCTTTGGTTTTAAGCACCTTTGATTTCAGGTAGATCTGTTGAGATAATGTTTGCTTCCGAGACAGCAATGAGAAGCAATAGAATGAGAGATTTTGCTGTTTCTCTCATGGCTGTTGTTTACTAGCTTTGTTTTGCCTGAAACGCAGCAGAGTGTCTGGATAGTGGCACGAGTATCTGTACTGGAATGTCTAGTGGAAAATCCTTGCTGCAGTTGACGCTCTCCTCCTTGCTCTCTGACAGTAATCATCCTGAGCATACTAGCAATGCTTAGGAAAAGCAATTGAATGTGAAAAGATAGGTGAGGAGGGGCTAGAGAAGATTTGGTTGATGGTGGTGTTGGTTATCTCCATCTAACCAACTGCTTTTCTTTAGCTTATGTGAAGGAGTGGTTGAAACGGAGAGTTTTAATTGTCCTGAAGTGGTATTGGCATTCCAAGGAGGGAAGTGTAATAAAAAGTAATAAGCACTTTAGAGCAATGAAATAGCGGTGACAGCAATGAATCCACAGGCCAGTGTGTGCAATATGGTAGCTTAAATCACAGATCTATTTGAACAAATAAATTAAAAATCTGTTCATAACTGCTCACAGAACGCTTTTGATGCTTGAGATTTGGATATGTTCTCTGCCTGGTTTTTTTGGTGTTTTTCTTTCTCCCACTGGAGTGGTAATTAGAATTTCTTGCTTGGATATCAAGAACCTAAATCCTTCTAGAGAAGCCAAGCAACTAGTCCTTGAAGATGTCTCCCAACTTAAGATTATAAGAGTGATAGAACTAGTTTCAGTGATTGTCATCAAGTACTTGCTGTATTGGCTTCACTGTTTACAGGGTTTACTGATGTCATCAGTCATAAAATCATAGAATTGTTTAGATTGAAAAAGACCATTAATATTTAGTCCAACCATTAACCCAGCACTGTCAAGTCCACAACTCAACCATATCCCTAACCACCACATCTGTACCCTAGTTCAAACTGTCTAGGTCTATGATAAAAAAAACCTTTGTAATGGATTTCCATGATCAATGCAAGAGATTTGTAAGGAAAAATACATAGTCAATCCATTAGTAGTTCCAGCTTAGTACACAGAAACTTGTTCTTCTCATGTACACTTTTTTGTGTGCTTGTAAATTGCTGTTCATAAAAGGATGAAAATATTGTGTCGTGTACGAAACACCACCTAAGACTTGCAGTCAACTGCCTTCAACTTTTGGGGGTAAATGTTGAGAAGCGGGAAAACTTGCCATCAAAAAACAGAGTAACGGCGTGAAGTGTCTCTGGTGCAAACTGCTTTTGCACAGCACCTAATTACTTGTTTGTGTTACAGAAAGCAATAGACCTTGCTAGCAAGGCAGCACAAGAAGATAAAGCAGGAAACTATGAGGAAGCCTTACGCTTGTACCAACATGCTGTGCAGTATTTTCTCCACGTTGTAAAATGTAAGTGTAATGTATTGGATGATTAAGTAAAGTTTAGTAGTCAGATTGCACAAGAGTAACCTCGTATGTTAACATCAGTATTTAAATTTTTACTCTCATCAGCAGCTGATACTTACTAATTGTAGTTTGGCTGAGGTCGTGTATTTTTCAGTTTTTGCCTTAACTGTGTTGTGTGCTTGCTCCATTCTTGAAAGAAAATGGATTATTTTTTACTTGTGTTTTGGTTTAGAGTTTTTTTAAGACACGAAGCAGCTGTTTTCTGTCTCTCCTCTGGACTTTTGTAGCAGTGTTTCAAGCTGTACACTCCACGAGGAAATGTGACAATAAGTGCAGGGATCCCTACATTTCTGTTGTACTGAAATCCATATTACCC
Organism: Empidonax traillii; assembly: GCF_003031625.1. Lineage (NCBI taxonomy): Eukaryota > Metazoa > Chordata > Aves > Passeriformes > Tyrannidae > Empidonax > Empidonax traillii. The sequence goes on from NW_020955837.1 coordinate 121,013, forward strand.
GTGAGGTCTTTGCTGTATCTACAGGGTGTTTTTTGCTCCTTTTAACTCATGCCACTTGCCTTTCTACAGTCCCTCTGCTGGCATTTTTTGCTCCTTAATGCAATGGTCTTGCTGTTCATCTTCACCAAGAAAATGTATGAGATGGATTTGTATGTTATAAATTTTCTTCAGTTTCCATATTCTCATTATTTTATGCCTTTTCACACTTCTGTGTAACGTTTTATGCTGTGTCCAGTGTTTGTATGCCAAGAGTGGACCTTTTTAATGTAGGTACAGCCCTAATCTAAGTGAATCAGGGTTGCTTGCCTGACGTTAAGTGCACTTAAAGATCTCCATGATTTGAAAAAAACCCACTATTTTCTCCACAGATCTTTATTGTTATGATAATTTGTGTTTATCACTTCCTCTCCATTTGTGTCTTATAGACTTTCTCAGAATATCACTTTCTTTTAACAATACTGATATACTTTTGGAAACTTAACACATAAACCCGATGTTAAATGTTGATTGCTGATTTAAAATACTGTAATAGTGACTACAAAAACAGTGTGGCTGTTGAAACAAACCTAATTCTTTCAGATGTTTTATGTAATTTTTTTTCTTTATCTTTTAAAATTAGCAGGCAGTGGAAAAATCAAGTATGCTTCTCAAAAAAAATTGCTTAGCACAAGCAGCATCTTGATGAGCTATTTTAGAAAATCAGTTATTAAGGCAGTGTCTAGCAACTTGAAGGGCTGACACAAAAGCTTCCAGTGTCGTTATCCTTAATCCTTTACAGTCAAATTTTAAGCCAAGGCAATGTATATTTGATTTCTGTTACGTGATACATCCTTCCTGTCTCTTCTTGCCATATTACAGTGGAAAAATAAGTAGTTGAGATATTTTGTTATGTGGTGAGCCCTCAGAGAGCTGTATTGATAAGATATAAAGAAGGCAGAGATTTAGTCTTGTTTTCTGATGATACACGTGTGTTTTGCTGTTAACTAAGAATTGTTTCTCTTCAAACTTGTAGATGAAGCACAGGGTGATAAAGCAAAACAAAGCATTAGAATGAAATGTAGAGAATACTTGGACAGAGCAGAAAAGCTGAAAGAATATCTGAAAAAGAGAGAAAATACACCAAAACCAGTTAAAGAGTCTGGTCCTACTGACGCAAAAGGGTATGTTTTTGGAGAAGGTAAAGCAAAATACTTCCTGAACTCAGCTTATTCTAAAATTCAACTATTGAAAGATCATTTTAAGCAGTGTTTTTGAAATGTGTGAGGTGACAATTGTGCTGAAATACAGTGGGCTAATAAAAATACCATGAATTACCAAAACAGGCATTTCTGTGCTTGTTTACTAAAATGTGTGAACATTTGCATAGCAAATTGACTGAAGAATGAAAGCTGAATCCAATGACTATTGGATTTATTGGCAATGAGCCAAATGACCTTTAAATCTTTTCTGTATTAAATACTAACTAGAAAATAAATTCAGACTGATGGTTGCTGGGCTTACTCAGTTTGATCTGTCTCACACTTGATAAGAGCTGTAAAGTTCTATGTGGGGTAAAGTTCTATGAGATGGACTAAATCACTCTGATGTCTTGGTGCTGCCTGATCTCTCTACTGCTTTCCTTTTATGAGATTTGTTTCTCACTTTGCATATCAGAGAGCTGAACAAGCAGAGCCACCCAAACAAGCCCAGCCTCTTTTGCGTTTGCTATTGCTGTTATAGGAGAGAGGAAAAGTTCAGGATGATACCTTCTGGTGGGGCTGGCCTTTTAGCAGTCCTGAACAGCTAAAGTTGCATAGTTGTCTCTTAAAATGTCATTCTTTTCTCTCATCAGTTTTATTTTTTGAGCTGTACTGTGTCCTGCTGATTTATTTTCAGAAGGAATTGTTTAATACCACAGAGGCTATGTGTATTTCCATGACCTCCACTCCACTTGTTCACTATGTAGTCTCTTTTTTCCTTCTTTAATTTCCACTTTCCTTTGCTCTTATGAGAGTGTAGGGTTTCATAGTACTAGGTGGAATTGGCCAAGTCCTGTTGCAAGTCCAGATTGTCACTTTTGCCCTATGTTTACAAATAAACCGTTTTACTGCTTCTGTGTTGCTGAATACGAGAGTTTTGTTTTCTGAGGGCTGACTCGAACCATGTAGAAGTGTTAAGAGGGCTCAGACCCATAAGAGAAAGTTGAAAAGACAAGGAGGGTGAATGAGAAAGAAATCGTAGAAAAAGTTTAGAAAAGTGTACAAAAGCAGGAGTGCAATCATGTAAACCTGTAGAGGCCTAGAAGCATCTTGTGTTTCTTTCATTCCTTCCTCAACCTGGTGCTTTTTCTGCTTTTTGCATTGTGATTTTTACCCTAAGACAGCAGTCTCTCTTACTGTATTTAAAATTTTTTTCCTTGTTTCCATATCAGGAATGACAGTGATGGGGAAGGGGAATCAGAGGATCCTGAAAAAAAGAAGCTACAGAATCAACTTCAAGGTAATTTGAAGCATCCTTTACTTTAAATAGGAATAACTTTGGTCAAGCAAGTTCCTACATTTTTGCCATCTAAATGTTATGAATTAACTTAATGTGTGTAAGTGGCTCAACTAGTATGCTCAACATGTTCAAAAGCATAGTCTTTCTGGAAGTATGGGCTTGTGTGCCATGAATTTATGCAATGACTATATTAAAATGTATCTCCTGTACCCTGTGCTTCATGTTCAAATTGTACCATCTTTAAGGATAGCATTTTCTGAGACAGGAGAGGTCAAAATCCCAGGTAGCTATTGGCTAAACTGAATCAGAATTTTTTTACTCTTAAATGCATTAGAGTATTGCCTAGGGCTAAAGTAATGATCATAAAACACATAGTGTAAGCAGGACTGTTTTCACAAAAGAAAGCTTGTGCTCAAGTTTAGGAGTAAAGAACATGGAGTATTTCCCATTTATAATAATGGGCAGCATTTTCTCATATGCAGTGATGATGCTCTCACGGCTAAGTAGCATAATAGTTTGGAGTTTTGCGCTCAAATGCAGAATACAGTCAGTGATGCAATGTGTAGCAGCTACCAGTAGTTTAGTGCACAGTAAAAAGGAAAATTTTTTTCATATTTATTACCCTTTAATGATGAAGAACTTTTCAGAGCTCCCCTAACAGAAGGTGCTTATGGATCTGAAGAAACCTCATTTGTTCTCCTGTTTTTCAGAAACTGTCCCATGCTTTTTTTACTTCTCTGCACACTTAATTAATGCTATGCACAGTTATATGGGACACTTTCCTTCTTTTTTAAAAATGACAGAAAATTGCTGAGCATTGGGCTCTTATCCTGTTTCTCACTATAGAGACTTTGTTTCTTCCCACATGAATCTGACCCTCAGGTCCTACTTTAAGAATAGTTTCCGGCACCCAGAACTTCCTTGATACTTTCTATAAAATGACAACCTTCTTGCTTGTATGTTTGATTGCTTGAAAGTCTGAGTAACCTTTAAGCCTAACACAGGTGTTACTCAGGTAACAAGATACAAGCTCTGCATAGTCTTCAGACTGCTCATTTTCATTTTGCTTCCTATAACAGCCACAGAAATTTCATGTATTTAATTTTGCTGCCTTGTTACTCCTAGCTGAGTTTGTCTTATGGACCTTTCCCATGTTTGTGACTATTTAGATTTTAATTATGATAATAACTTATTGTGGAAAAAGTGACCAGGTGACACTCAGACTGGATAATAGTTGGGGGTCTATTGTCATTACTCTTGTTTAGAATTTTAAAGGCCTTTTGCACTTTATTGCTTAATCTTCCAGCTGTTCATTTACACCTACAAAATTAGGAAGCCTACTGTTCCAACTCCATTTCTGTCGTGGTACAGGGGATCTCTTACAGTGCAGTGATTTCAGTTGCCATGGTATGTCTGGTCTAGATCACTGATATTTTTACTTTGAAATAATCTTCTGTTCCAATCTGAACTGTTACTTGTTCTGCTAATTGTTTTAATAATGGAGCCCATAGTTTTGTGTCAGAAAAACTGAGATGTAATCAACCTAGCAAAAGAATTGAATGCATTGAAAGTGGGTGGTTGAATTAATTCCAGTATATAGATTGCAAGCTAAGACAGTTCACAATTAACTTTCTCTAACATTTTTAGCATCTTAAACAATATGTTGTTGGGTTTGGACTCTAAATTCCAAATTTTTAATAGTTGCAGTTATTAACAGAAATTGTTCACGTCGATCTTATAGAGAAGGAATGCAGCAAAAGAATAACTCTCCTTTATTTGCTTTATTCATTAGCCAGTGAGTAACAGTAAATTTTCAGTCCCATAGAAATAAAAAAGTCTTAAATTACTTCACAGAGCTCTGAAGGCATGAGATGAAAATGCACAGAAACTACCTGGTGAAAACCAATTGTGAAATTACAGAAAACCCTGTGTAGAGAATTAGGGCAACCAAAACTTTCATTGTGTTTGAATACTTAGATAAGCATTGGATTGTTTGGCATTTGTTCCTCTGTGAAAATTTGTCTTATCTTTTGGATTTGCCTTGGCTAGGATTACAAGATCTAGTATTCAGTTACTATCCAAGTTCCAAGTTTTTCCATCTAGAAGTAGCAGAAACAAAATAATATTTAGCATGTCAGACTAATCAATCTGAAGTCTGAAGAGAAGGCTAAATTACGGCTCAGTTGGCTGAACTCATTGCTTGAGGAAGATGAGACTTGGTGACAAACTTTGAGAGAACATGGCTTGACTAAGAAGATACTTCTGCAGCTAAGTAGGCTCCGTACAACTTTTCTGACACTTTCAGCCCTAGCTCTCAAACTTCTTTGCCATTAGGTAATCCAGTTGTTTGCTGAACATCTGGAGATACCAAACAAGTTACTTCATCTGCTGGAGAATCTTACACATCCTGAGCTAGTGCAGCTACATTGCTTAAAATGAAATTTCAGATTTCTTGGGAAGCGCAGTCGTGGTTTAGTGAGGAGATGGTTCCTGCAGGATTTCTGCTTACTTACCAGTATTCTGGTTATCCATGGTTTATTTTGGTAATACAATGTGACAGATTTCTGTAGAAATAACATCCATTTGCCTTCTGGACTTTTGTGTTTATATCTACTTAGAAATGACTTGGTTTTATTCAGTGTTGACATAGGCATAGATTTTTTTATAATTCTTTTTTGCCAAATGGAATTTGTTGTAGTTGTGAGAAGAAACATGCATCACTAACTTATATAATCCTTTCTTATAGGAGCAATTGTTATGGAGCGACCAAATGTCAAATGGAGTGATGTTGCTGGCCTCGAAGGTGCCAAAGAAGCACTTAAAGAAGCAGTCATCTTGCCCATTAAATTTCCACACCTGTTTACAGGTCAGAATTACACTTATTTACTATTGGCCAGTCAGGACTGACACTGGGACCCGTGAAGTGTGTTATGCCAATGTATCAGAGACTCAAGCTGAGCTCTTATCAAAGAGATTGTGATCCATCTGACAGAAGTTTCATGGGTAGATGCAGAAAACCTCTGAGTACATGAGAAGGGCATAATCAGAAAATAGATTCAGTCTTTCTACAGTATTTTGAAGACTGCTGGTTTCTGTTTTGCAGGCAAGAGAACACCCTGGAGAGGGATTCTTCTATTTGGACCACCAGGAACAGGAAAGTCTTATTTGGCAAAAGCTGTGGCAACAGAAGCAAACAACTCTACCTTCTTCTCAGTATCTTCGTCTGACCTTGTCTCAAAGTGGTTAGGTGAAAGTGAAAAGTAAGTTGCCAGAGGTCCAGGAAAACATTTTCAAAAAGAAATTATTGTAGAGCTAGATAAGTTACTGTAAAGAACTTGAATTTGAGGGAATGGTCTTGTCCATTTAAAAAACAAACTTCAGGTGTTTCTATGTTCTGTGCTGCAGTGCCTTGTCAAGGTATCATCACGTGCTGCATTTTGAGAAGCTGCACTAGATCTCCTTTCAGGGCTCAAGATAGTTTTAAAACTAGCTCAGGAAGGTTTTGGGAGCACCATGGAGCTCATTCCGATTCTGAATTCAGCTATGACTACACACACTGTCAGTCTGAAGTGCTGGCTTACTTTGCTTCTTGGCATCTCCCCACTCATCTGTCCCAGCAACTGTGTGGCATTCCTTTGTCCATATGGAGGTGGCTTTTTTCATCATTCCAATTTGAAACAAAATCTGAAAGACATAAGGGACTTGCAAAAATAAGTTGAAGGAGAGGAGCAGCCATGAAAAAAAATTTCAGGGGTCCCTATGCCAACTCTTTGTTACTATGTCATTGGTGAAGAAGACTAGGAAGCCTGAAGTGACACGTTGGCTGCAGTCTAGAAGTGCAAGAATTGTCCATCTAGGCTTCCAAAATCTTCCCTGATAAATCTTACCTGAATTAATCAAAAGCTCTGGGTTTATACAGAAAGTACCTTTATATAATGATGAGAATACTTGTCAAAACCGTGTTTCAATAATTTGAAGTGCGAGACAACTCAGCAACACTAAAGTTGATAGAATGAGGAAGAAAGGCCATAAAGCGTTTGAATTGAGGGGTTTTTTCCCCAAAAGCTGGAAACCTTAAGCTGCCTTTCTTCTGTTGTGAAAGAAATACAGAACTGGAGTTTACCTCGGCATTAGATTTCATTTGACTTCATTTGAGACTATTGCTTGAGATATAGTCCTGTCATGTGAAGAATTTTGTAGCATGTTCCTATTTATTTTTCTTTTTGACTTAGAAAAATGTGTAAATGAGATATGCCTTGAAGTATTTTGGGTTCTATTTTTAGGTTGGTTTTTTGTTTTTGTGGGGGGTTTTTTTTGCAAACCAATGTTTCTTGTCATATAGTAATTATTTAGTAAAGTTGTATAAAGTAGAAGTACAAGTTATTTCTTATAAAATATCTAGAATTCGAGTAACTTAAATAAGAGAAAACCATGTTCTTTTGAATCTGTCTAGAGTGGTGGTTTTATATAGTCCAGGCTGTCATGTAGAAATGTAAGACAAAAAAGAGATTTTTCTGGTAAAACCATGCCTGGAGCACTCTAAATTTTTTCGCGTCTCTTTATACTGGGCTGTCTTGCTCAGTGCAGTGCTGAGCCTTGGAGCTGGAAGAATGTTGTGTCTTTAAATAGCTTTATGTTAATACTTTTTTTTCATGCTTCCTGTAAAGGAAACTACTGTATCACAATCTGAAGTTGTGTCTTTTTATTGATGTAACTAATTAAATTATTAAGATAACTGAAGCTGTTTCCTTCTTTAAGATTAGTGAAAAACTTGTTCCAGCTCGCCAGAGAAAACAAACCTTCTATTATCTTCATTGATGAGATAGATTCCCTCTGCGGGTCAAGAAGTGAAAATGAAAGTGAGGCTGCTAGACGGATAAAAACAGAATTTCTAGTCCAGATGCAAGGTAAGTTTATTTGGTTTTCAGAATCAGACAGAGGAATTAAGATGTGTATTTTAAGTGTAGCTTGCATGAGAACACTAAAAATGACTGCAGTTCCACCTCGTTAAATTTTGATGACTTTTAAAAACAGTCTCTGTTTATCATCTAAACAATGAAATTATTTCTGTCCTGATATAGGGGTTGGTGTTGACAATGAAGGAATCTTGGTCTTAGGAGCAACAAACATACCCTGGGTTTTGGATTCTGCTATCAGGAGAAGGTATGATGTCATTTTTTTCATGGTGTGAAATTCATAACTGGTGTGAGGGTTCAGTCGGAGACTGAGGTGGTTGGTAATCCAGCTCATGTTTGCAGACATGGCTAATGTTCTGCATCTCAGTTCCATGAGATGGACTGAGCCAAAGTAAGAGCCTCTTGCCCCTCTAGAGAGGTAGGTTGTTCACCCTTATATTGGCTTGTAGTTTATTTGATTTCTTGGTTAGATGATTATGCTTGAAGCAACAGAGGAGTTTTCTGCTTGCTTGTTGGTTTTCTGGTGGACTTGGGGAACAAGCAAAGGGGCAGAAAGGCAAGAGGGGACGGGGCTTTCTTTTTCACCTCTGCGCTGAGTAGCTTGAGTTCTTTCATTGAAGTGTAACCTTACACAGAAACACCGTGTTTTTCTGTTGGTCTGGTATAACTTGTGATGTTTTAATTGCTGTTTAGTAGATAAAAGGCTTCCAAATCTGTATCTGATTAGTTGGATCTTTGAGCTGCAGAGCAAGCAGAGGACAAACACAGCTATATGACATATATGATTATGTTGAGATGAGGGCACAGCTTGGATAATGACTGTTTTTGTAGGCTAAAGAAACATTGCTTTTTTATGACTGATGCTGACTTTTATTTATATACTTCATTCAAGCTGGCCATACTTTGATTTGAGGTTGGATCATGTGACCTCCATAGGTTGCTTCTAACCTGTATGAGTATAGTGTTGTGTGAGACAGATTTAGAGGTGAATATGTTGCTTAAAATTTCAGGTCATTCCTGAAATTCCCGTAGTGTGGTCCAGGATACAAGACAGACATGAACCTGATAGAATGGGTCCAGAAGGGAGCTGCGAAAATGATGAGAACACCTTTCCTGTGAAGGCTAGCTTCAAGAGTTGGGGCTGTTGAGCCTGGAAAAGAGAAGGTTCTCTCTGAAGAGACCTTACTGTGACCTTTCAGTATATAAAGGGAGATTATTAGAAAGACAGAGAGATGTTTGTTGTTTTAATTCCAAGGCCTGTAGTGTCAGGGTAAGGGGCAATGTTTAAAACTGAAAGAGGGTAAGTTTAGATTGGACATAAATAAGAAATTTTTTACTATAAGGGTGGTGAAACACTGCCACAGGTTTCCCTGAGAAGTTGTGGTTGTCCCATCATTGGAGTGTTCAAGGCCAGGATGGGGCTGGATGGGGCTTTGAGCAACCTGGTCTTGTGAAAGGTGTCCCTGCCTATGGCAGGAGGGTTGAACTAGATGAAATTATAAAGGTCTCTTTCAACCCAAACCATTCTCTTATTCTGTGCCCACAAGATTTAAAGGGATTTCTACAACAATGTCTGTAATTATATTATTTTTCCATGAATTCAGGCAACTCTGTCATGTATATCAGGTTAGTTATGTTAATTATGTTCTGCAGAATTTGTAGTCACTCTTATTTGTTGGTGGGAGGTAATCCCCACTCTGAGAACAGGTGCTGCTTCAAAGGAGGAACTGTAGTTACCAACACTTTCTACTGACAACTCTATTGAGAATGACTTGAAATTTGCTTCCAGCTATGAGGTTTTCTCTAATTTAGTTGGAGAGTGTAGAAAATTGTTTCATCACCTTGTTATCAGGCAGTTCTTTCTTTGAGTGTGAAAACTCTTTAAATATACTTCAACACTTAGGCTTCTTCCTCTCAGTTTTTTATGACTCAAACTCTGCTGGAGAGTATCTGGGAAAACTTCAGTCTGAAGAGAAGATTTTTGTAATGAAATGGAAACAGTTGTTATATTCTGGATGTTAGCCTACACTAACTGAAGTATTATTTATGAGAACAGGTTGTTGAATATTTGCCTTAAATTTTTTTAAAGGTTTATCATACTGAAACTGCTTCTTTCTAATATTGTTAGGAGCAAATTATATGCTTATTTGCATAAGCTTCTTTCCACTGTGCACCTGCATGAGCTAGTATCTGTGGAACACTTTGTTTTTACTTTTCTAAACCAGGTTTGAGAAGCGTATTTATATTCCTTTACCTGAGGCCCATGCCAGGGCTGCAATGTTCAAGCTCCACCTTGGGTCAACTCCAAATCTCCTAACAGAATCAGATTATCGAGAGCTTGGAAAGAAAACTGATGGCTATTCTGGTGCAGATATAAGCATCATTGTACGTGATGCACTCATGCAGCCTGTTAGGAAAGTGCAATCAGCTACTCACTTTAAAAAAGTAAGTAAGAATCAAAAATTTTTCAACTTATTTTATCTATGAGAACTGTTTTTAATTTGAAAATTTCTTGCAAATAAACTGCAAGCTTATGAATGTCCCTTTTGTTTACTGGGGAGAACTATTCCTCCTTCCTTCACATTCCTCCTAATCCTGCCATAAGTCTGGTGGAGCTGGTTTCTGAATATTCATGCTGTGACTCTTAGTGTCTCTAGAGAGTGTTAAAAGCATTCAGTTTGCAGTTTGACTTAAATGGGAATATTACAGAGGTGCTCTTTTTCTGTCTCAAGTTTTTCTTAACATGGTGGGGAAAGAAATAGTATTCCCTCATCCCCAGGAGAACAGGTGGATTATACTTAAACACATTTTGTTTATTTGGCGTATTTTTCAAACCAAAAAATGAAGGTTCTTGTAAAGTTCTGGTAAAAACATTGAATCAATGTTACTTGTGACAGTAGTAATAGGGGCAAGACAACTGAGCAAGGTCTATGTTTCATTGTTTGGGCAGTGTGCAGCGCCCTATGGCCACCATGCTGTAACGTGGAAACTAATTTACGATTAGTTAGTTTCATACCAAAGAGCCTATTCAAACTATATTGTTTGGCTTATCTTCCAGTTACCTCTGCGTGCTATTGTACTGACTTAAGAAACATTTCTTCACAATATTTGGATCTCAGAAACTTTATCTGACGAAGAACCAGTTGGCATTCTTTACCACCAATCTAAATCAAAAAGATCTGGGAATGTCTTTCCCCTGGAGAATTTGCACATATGGGTCCTGCTCAGACTTAATTGTTCTCTGTAAACTATTAAACTCTTAAAAAGAAAAACCAAGTGTGATTATAAACACAGGTTAAAATACATGAAGTACATATATTGGTTAAATAAAATTATGGTTTTCATTTGTAGTATTTTTTTAGAGTAGACCCATATTACAAGTATTTTTTGTCTACATTTTCAGTGCAAACTTTGATTTTTACAGAAATTCATGTATCTTAGGTGAAGATGGGTCAGGATATTCTGCAGAGGTGGTCGCTGCTTTAAAGAGAAGCTTTAATTTGCCACTCCTTTAAAGAGCAGGTTTGCTAGGAAAAATTTTAGATTCTAAACTGTCAAGAAACATACCGTGTACCTTGCGTTGGCAGCAGTTCTTTGTCATCTTGTTACAATTACAGGTTTTTTACCAGTAAGTCCAGGTTAAGGGCCCTGAACTGAGCAGCTACACTTTTTTTTGAACTTAGGCTCTTCTTTTTCAATGTAGTTTCTTCCAATGAGCACATTCAGCTTAAGATTCAAAGAGAATGACACACTTAAGTCCAATATGGTCTAGAATGTGAGAGGACAATAAGTTTTAGCTTCTGGGAACACCTAACAGTAACACCGTGGTTTGTAAGCTGTATTTGTTGTTAAATAAACAGCTATTTTGTTATATCAAGAATTTTCTAGGTGCTTTCTTCCCTTAAGCAGTGATGTCTGAAGTATTTATCTGTTGTTGACTAACTGACAGTGACATTTCTGGCTAAAGGGCTGTTACCTTTTAGTATTTTGTTCAAATTTGGAACAATCTGAGGCATGTTTCAGCTTGCCATGGAGCAATGAAATAACCTCAGTTGTCGTCACAGTTTGCAGAGCAACCCAAAAGGAATTCTTCCATCTTACCTTTTTATTCTCAAAAAAAAAGGAAGGGAAAAAAATCCAACAACTGCAGTACTTTGAGGGCTCTGACATAAGCCAAGTTGATTCCACTTGTGTTAATACTTTAATTGGATGTGATTTCCTATTTTTATAAGCAAAATCTTAATGTTATTATTTGCATCATAGCAGACAACTTGCCTCAGTTCAACAGTGCTTTCCTCAATTGTTAGTAATTAACTGTAAACCATTCCTTGTTCTGTGTTATAATACAAGTTTGCCAGAGTGCATTTTGAATATTGCAGTCTGCTCTCCACGGTCGTGCTCAAAATGCACTTTGGAATAGGAAATCCAGTTCTCTGTCAAAAATAACAAGTTAGTGTGTTGTCCTTCAATCTTTGCGTATGGTTTGCATTCCTGTGGATGTGTGGGACTTCGGGTAACAATGAAGTAAAGCAAAATCGTGGGTACCAGATAATGTGTTGCAGGAAGGGAACAGACGCCTGGTGCATCTTTTTTGGCTCTGTCAATGCGTCTGGGAAAAAAGGATGTTGTGTTGTCCCGCTAGGTGGGGCTGTTCTCTATGGAGCGCCGCTCGAGCGGTGCCGGAAAAGGTGCTGGGAGCTTTGGGATGCGGGGTGTCGGACTGAAGAGCTCTCTCCGGCTTCCTGACTTGAGGGACGCTCAGGGAGAATTACTGAGAAAGCTTTAGAAAGCTGTCAACCAGTGATGAATGAACTTCCAAAGTGACCAGGAAGCGTGGTCTTCACCAACTGCGCTTCCTGGCACGTTAGTTTTCCACAGAAACGCTTGGTGTTTAGAGGAGGTGGCTTCTGGGATTTGACCTGATGTGAATGTAGGGATCTACAGGTTCACATTTTCAATGATACCCATACTCTTACAAAATATTTCTTTCACAGGACATGTCTTCCCAATGGGTAGGCCATCTGCATAAAATCAAGAAATGTTTTTGCTCTAGGGTGCAGTTCAGCTGGTTTTTGTGTTTAAAATTATAATTCCTGTAAACTGAGAGTTTTCTTATTTTTAGGTAAAGGGACCATCACTGTCTGATCCAAACATGATGGTAGATTTGTTCACCCCTTGCTCTCCCGGTGATCCTGAAGCCATAGAAATGACATGGATGGAGGTCCCAGGTGATAAATTACTGGAGCCTAAAGTTTCCATGGTAGGTATTCTTTATAGCTTTTCTTTCTTGCTTTAGAGAACCCTGAAAAGACTTTAGGTGAGGAGTCTTTTGCAAGACAATTGGATTAATTGTTTGTTTTCAGAAATACTGCACATACCAGTTAACATTTAAATTCTCAACATACAGCACTACATTATGACATGCTTATGAAAAAGCCAGCTCTCTGTCCCTGATAAGCATTGCTTTTTGTTCTTGTCTGCTGGCATGCAACTGCTGTTCTTTCATCCATGGGCAGCATCTGGCTCTTCCACAGTTCTTTCACTTGGCTTTTATTTGCTTTGGGGTCCCTGTTCCATGATATGCTTTCTTCCCGTCACTCTGTGGCATTAATACTGAGAAAAGGAAAATTACATTCAGTGTAAATTGGGGCATGATGTGCCTTAGGTAAATATTGCCCATGAAATAAATAAAAGCATAAACAATAAAATGTAAGGAGATTTTGGATGTAGTGGTAGTTTTGGTTAAATTTCATCACAGGTGATGCAGCTCTTTCAGTTGTTTTCTTTGTGCATATTAAAATACTTTCTTTGGCCTAGGAAATAAAATATGTCATTTTAAGACAATTTCACTGCTTAAGAAAAAAAAAAAATTGCTGGACACTTATTCTGCATTTTTCCTCAAGGGCAGCAAAAGCAGATTCTGAATTTAAGTACAAAGTTCATGGGAAGCACTTAATAATAAATCCATGCTGCTGTCATTTCCTATGTGCCAACAGTCCTGTAATGAATGAAAGAAATCTGTGTATTTCATGGGGATCACAAACCTCTCAAGCAGTAGGCACTGCTTTGTAAATATAACCATCACTATATTTCAGAAAATAATTTTCTGTGCCTATTTGCATACTGAGGAAGCATAAAAGGATGTATGCAGCTGCAGGCCTGCCCTGAAACTTCTACCTATATGGTCTAAGTGGATTTTTAATCAGTTTTTCCTGGAATTAAACATAACAGCTCCTTGTGTGCTCCTAATGGTATCTGGGCTTTGATACACTGTAGTGTCCATAATCAGTTCTTGTCCTTACAAATATCAGGCTTTAATTCTTTCTAAGCAGGTACCTCTGGTCTGATGACAGAAATATCAAATGTAGAAAACAATGATACTAACTTTTGGATTTAGCCGTAATTTTATAGTAATATGAGGTGTTGGGCATCTACTTTTTTTCAGTTGTCTTTAACTAGGACTTGATTAGTTTTCTTCCCCCTTTTTCTTCACAGGGTGTTTTAACTGCTGCTTTCAACTTCATAGGTCTATGATTTTTCTAAAGTCCATTTTCTAGTATCTAATTATTTATCTAGGAAATTTACTAAATTGAAGAGACAGAAATTACCAGTCATGAGCAGTAAAACTTTGCTAGAGATGAATTGCAATCTATTGTTCTATCTTACTGGACTGTAAAGAGTACATGGGGACATCTGATTCTTTTCCACTCTAATCTGCTGTAAACAAGGGTTGAAAATAATAGCTGACCAAAAAAAAAAAAAAAAAAAGGAACTAAGTTCTTTTTAGTAAAAACAGATAAACAAAACTTGAATGGGTGAGTGCCTTAAACATAAACCTGAGGTTGTGATCTTGTTATTGGAAAAGTCAGTAAGTGTTGTCTGTCTTGACGGGGTTAAAATTCTGCCTCTGTGCAGAAGTGTTCAAACTTACTTTGTTTTGTGTAAATAGGAGCTTTTTAATGTGTTTTTTTTAATGCATATTCTTTTTTTCTCTGACAGGATGATATGCTTTGCTCATTAGCTAGCACAAAACCAACAGTTAATGAAGGGGACCTGGGGAAGTTAAAGAAGTTTACAGAAGATTTTGGTCAGGAAGGCTAAACCAAAGATACATGTGGAGCATTAGAACTTTTTTTTCTTTTTAAAGTATTCTTGTGTCTTTATTGATGGCACTTCAAATAAATGCCAATAAAATCACTCCTTTCTTACTTTGCAGAAGGAATAGAAGATACCTTTGCAAAGACTCTGAAGCTTTTCTATTGTATTGTTTTACTCAGATGTCTATTAAATGTCTTCTATTGAAAAATAATACAAAAATACAATTTTAGGGTGAGACAGCAAAGTGATGTGGTAAAGTCTAATAAATAATAGAAAGCTTTAAATTAATAGTTCCATTTTAGGTAGTATATTAGATCTGGATACAAGTGAGTTTTAAACTCCCAGTAGGCTCAAAGCACCCTTTTTTGAGGGGTAGAAGAGAACATATTTGTCAGGTGTTTTCAGTATCAGTCAATCAGCGTACATACTAATTGCTCTTCATTTCATTTAGGAAAAAGCAACAAAATTTGCTAATCAAGCGAACTGCAAATGTGGGTTTGCTATGAAAGTGAGAAAGAAAACACTTGGAGGATAAGACTGCATGGGCCAGTACTTTGCTTAAATACCAATGGACCTGGTATTTGGCTTTTTCTGCTATGCTGTGTTAAAATTTTGCCTTAAACAGCGAGCTTTTGTTTTTAACTCTTTACTGGCTGTTACACACTGTCACTATGCAATTTAACAGAAGTTTGTTAAATGCAAGTAACTCAGAAGGTGTTTTGCTGGCTGTTCTTGAGGGGTTGTTTGGAATTGGTTTATTTGCTGTTTTGGTTTTTTTTAGATCTGGATTAACTTTCTGCAGCAGTTTGACTAAAATTATAACAAAACATTAGTAATACCCTGTAAGATCCCATGTCTTGAGGCTGGCAAGGTATATGTAGTCTTTTGGAGAATGTATGGGAGGTATTTTAGGAAACAGCATACTTTCACGTGAGAGGAGGTTATAACAGGAGGTTTTAGCCACAGACTTTCCAGTGATAGATTAACCCAGAACCCCACTGGTAACTGTAGCATATAGGTTACATCAATTTAGTGCTGAGAGAAGGCTGGCAGTTTAGTACAGAAGTAGCACTTCCATTGCTCTTTTTCTGAAGAACTGCAAATGGAGATGTGCCTGAATGTAACTTACAACACTACAGCATCAGCATTGAGTTTGTGCCTTGTAAGTTTGCACTGGTTGTAGATATGAAACATCATTAGGATTATCTAGAATACTCTATCTTCCATTATCATTGTACAACTCTATCCTGCAAATGCTTTGTTTAACTTGCATTAAAAGAAATTTGCACATTTTAGGTGTGTATGTTCTATGTACATATACACATATTTGATTATCTTTTGAAGGGGTTTGGTTTCTCTTCTGTACATATTTTGTGTACTTTATCAATCATAGGATGGGTGACATTTTCTGTACTTAAATGAAGTAAAATGTTGTAGTACAACATCATCTATGTTCTTTTGAGTATTTCTCCAATGTTCAAGTTTTTACTGCATTATTATTTTTTAGACTTGTTTCTGTGTTTAATAGCTAAACAAAATATTTAGTTAAAAATTCTTTGATCTGCAAGGTGCTGAGCTTTTGTTTACTAACACGACAAAAAATTCTTTCCAAAATCCTTCAGTTACAGCTTTACCTTTGTCTAACATCAGAATATGTAAGTGTGAATCAGTGGGCTGCACATCTTTCTGTCTACCTTTATGGGGACAACAGGAGAGGGAGTGGGTGAGGGCAGGAATTCCAGTGTAGGGAGGTGCAGGTAGCTGTGATTAGTAAACTTAATCCTCATTGCAACAAGATCACTTTTTTATAGTTTTCTCTTGTGAACACGTTAGAAGTGAGCCACATAGTGGCAGGGCTGTCACTCAGAGGTTTGAAACTACTATCTGAAGTACTTGTCTCTTGACCTTTTTTAAAATGAGAGTCCTTACTGCAATCTTAAAATTCTCAGGAACATTGTCTTTTTTTTTTTTTTTTCTTTTTGTTGTAAGCTGATTTGTCCTATGGGTTTTTAGAAGCTTAACTGTGTAATCTCTTATCTTTAATGTAAAAGAAGAGTATACTGTATGTTTTAAATTTACATCTTGCTGCTTGCTCATTTGTGGGATGACATCTGTAACAGAACCTTTAATGTTTGATGTTGAAAGTTGTTTTTAGAAATATATTCCAAATAAACTTTGCTGCTTATAGTTGCAGCTACAAGGACAATTTTTGATTTGCTGTCTTTCTAAAATGACAAAAATATATATCACAGAGCCACTTAGCTAAGTAATCCCGTAATAATTATAGCCAAATTGGGAGGGGGGAACATGCAAAATCACTTTTTAGCTTTCAGTGTCAATTGAAAATTCTTGAAAGAATTTATGAAAGGTTATATTTGTCTGTAAATACTGGACAAATTAGTTGTGTATTTTTAATGTGTATGATCTTTGGGTGGTTGGTTTACCAGTTTTTTTCATAACTTCTGGTGTTACTCTTACTGTGACTGCAGTATGAAAAAATGTCATTTTCCTTCCTGGGTGTAAAATAATTTTTCAATTAAATCACCTATATGTGTGCTTGTTGTGTTCTTCACAGATGGTTTCTTCACAATGACATTAAATTTTGGATTTCCTGGTATACCTCTTGATGCCTATACTCATAGGGTTAGAAGAGCGCAGTAAATTAATTCCTTACGTTGTTTCCTATGTTGCCTGACTGACCTCAAATTCCAAAGGCTTGTTTCCTCCCTATTTTTTTACCTTTTGCTTTCTTTCATTCTCTAGCATAACAAAAACCATAAAAATCTATGAAGTTTTTCATAAATCTCTTAAAGTTTGGGGTTTTTTTCAAATCTGCTGGTCTTTGAATATACTTATAGGCTCTTGTTTTAATTAGTGGAGCAGAACACATATAGCTGAGGAATCTGCTTTTGTTCATGTTCCTGCCTGTCAGAGTTTGCTCTTTTTGTCCACTGAAGCAAAGAAGCTGCTGAATGTTTTCTGGTCAAGTGTTTTAATCTATTTTTGTGTCTATTTATTCTTCTTAATAAGAATATTCCAAATTTTTTTTGGTGGTGGTTTTATTTCTGAGGATTATCTTGAGAGAGGAAGCTTTTTAATAGTTCTGAATGTGTTGAAATAAATGGGAACATCTTCATTTCAATGTTTACTCTTTCCTTCCTCCAGAATGACAAACTTGTTTCATGATTGGCTTCCATACATGTTTTTGGTCTTAACCAGATTCATCCTAGTAATCATGGTTGACTTAAAGCCATTCCTGTAACTTACGTAAACTATTGCAAGAACTCAGTAGACTGTTTGTTTCCTACTGTGCTGCTGATAATTAATCCTTATCAAAACACTGTTCCTTTTAGTCTTGAGCGGGCAGCTTTTGTTGTAGCTCTTGCGGCGTGTCTTCAGTGCTTACCCCTTCAAATTTTCTTTAGCTTTTTATTAACATTTTAATCTAGTGATTTTATTCCACAAATCCTCTGTCATCATAATTAGCTTCATAAAAACTCTTAATTGTTCGTTCATCCTCTGTCCTGGCATTTGTGTAGTGACAGCCCAGGTATTAGATAAGATTGTCCTGTTTTTATCTTTTGGTCCCTATGACCTAATTACAATTCTTTCTCTCCCTCCCTACCTCTACATACACACACGCCCTTCTGATGGTAGCTTTTTGACTAGGTCACTGTTTCGTGCCATTTTATGTTTACTTGCCTTTGCATCCTTTGTCCTACCTAAGAGGCTCCAACTTGAGTGAACACTCAAGGATACTTCTTCATCGCATCAACTCTGTGTTTGGGGATGTTGGAGTCCATCTGTCCATACCACCTGTGCACAGTACCTGCCATGTGTACGTTCTGTTAGTCTTTTGCAGAAATACATGATGTTTTTGGGCTCATTTATTTGAACTTCTCAACCATTAGTCATGAAAACACATTGCAATGTGCATCGTTGCAGGAGTTAAGTTCTCTTCTAAATACGCTTTGGTTGTGTTTTGAGATATCTCCAGGAAATAAGTCACTGACACCTGAGCATAGGCCTGATGCTGATAATGAAGCCAGGATTTTGTTTCCTGCTTGTTGACCTATTATCAGGCACTGTGACGTGAATTGGCAAGACTTGCTTTTGCTTGCCCTACCTCCTCCTCTGCTGCCTCAACTCATTTAAATCCAAGCTATTCAAGGCAGGACTTTGCTTTCAAACATGCTCAGTGTCACATGCATTCTGTAAACTATAAACAGTAATTTCCTCTGACTCACTCTGTTGTCGGCTGATGGCCATCCACAGGTAATTCGTTACAAAAATCTCGGCTGAGCACTTGCTTGCTGCTGCCTCTCTGTCCGTGTCTCAGCAATAATAAGACAGATGGGAGAGGGACTGAGAAAGTTGCTATAAATATCACCATCCTGTGCAGGAAACATAATAGCAAGTGGGGACTGTTACTTGCAGCTGTGACTTAGGCTCTGGCAGGGTCAAGTGCATCATTTGCCTAGTAGAAAGTTAGGAAAACATGAAAATTAAAACTACATTAATTCAAATTGTAATTTCTGCTTCCTCTCCTCCTTGAAGACTTGAGTGTGGGCTGTAGCTGGGAGGCTCTGACCTATCAAGATGGATTTTTTTAAGTAAGATTTTAGAAAATCTGGAAAAGTAGCTGATTACTGTTTTCAATTGTGCCATTTAAAATACCAGTTGAAATGCTCATGCCCTTGCTTGACTGACCATGAGCTCACTTGGAGTTTTAATGCTGTTTTAATGAATTAATCGCAGCTATTAATTGCTCTGTAGACAACTGAACAGCAAAGAAATTACTGTTGCTTTCATCTTTACACCTGCTGTTGTTTTGATGTGGAGCGGTGTGTTTCCATCTAGCCTAGTTCTGTCTCTATAATTTAAAAATGTTTTCTTCTCTTCTTATTTGTTCTTACCTGTCCAGAAACCTCATGCAAATGATGCACGTGTCTACTGTCAGGATGGAAACGAGAAGGCGCCGTACCTGCCTGACAGCAAGCCTAGTGTAGTTGCAGCATAGCAGTGGAATGGCTCCTGCAGGAGCCACAGGGCTGCTGACAGAAACTAAACCCTTCTGGCTGCCCTTCACCTTTACTGTCCCTTCACCAGCTTCAAGACAGAGAAGGGGGGCCCATATAAATAGATACTGCCACTGCCCAAACTCACACGGAGGCCTGTGATACATGTGCACACCCATATGTACAAATGCCTCAAAACCCCACAGGTACCTGTGTGATGACCCACAGAATGCACAATGGGTAGGCACTGCAAAGTTACCTTAATCCAGCAGCTGTAGCGCTGCGAGGTGCTGGCTCATTTCAGGTTTAGGTAGGCTCAGTCCAGCTGGGAACAAAGTTATTGGGATTTTGGGGATGGTGAGGCATAGTGGTGGTGTTCTTCCTGGGCACTCTGAGGCTCTACATGGCGTAAATGAATCTCCATAGATGTGCAGGGTCTGTGCTTTAGATCTGTAGCTGGCACAGGGTGCAAATTGACTAGTGAACAAGGGCAGTGATGCCGATGCTCTGGGCTCCTGTGGGGTTTTGTCCTAGTTGTTAACAGTGTAAAATGGTTTCCACAAGCACTGAGGCTATTTAGCTTATTCTCTTGGGCCTCCTTTTGTGTAAAGCGGGCTCGCTTCGCTGCAGTAGATACTGGAAACGCATGATGCTTCTTAAAAGAAGAAAAAGGTTCTGATGAGAATTTTCCTTTGATGTGAATGTTAATTGGCAATTTATGCCTGCCTCTTTCCTGTTGCTTTTGACTAATTTTCTCTTTTTTTGCTGTTCTCTCTAATTTCAGTTTCTTTCTTTTTTTGCCTGACTTACCCTCTGTCCTTCACACCATTTTTTTTCTTTTTCAAATGGAAGATAAGGCACTGATTTCTTTTTAAATCCTGTTTCAAAGCTCTTTATGTTCTGATATTTCTCCAGTGTTTATAGCAAAGCAAGCTTATATACAACAAAGCAAAAGCTGACAGAGTGCCTCTGATTTCCATTTTTCCCTTAAAAGTAACAGGCCCATCCGTACTTGCTGTTCTTTCCCGGGCTGACAGCAGGAAGGTAATGAGCTGTACTGTTAGAGGATGAAGATGGACTTGGAGGAGCACAAGCAATGCTGAGGTATTTGACAGCAATGCAAGGGGAAGAAGTGGTTGAATTTCAGCAACCTATTTTGTACCTGTCTCTTGGGTTAGAGGGGAGAACTGAGCTATGTACAGGATGTTTTCTAAATTTCCATTTCATAGCAGCAACTCCTCTGCAGTGCATGCCAAAGATAATTTGTTAGGGATTGATGGCAAGGGCAGATGTTGTGTAATTTCATTCAATAAGTAAACACCAGCCTCTTGCCAGCGCTGTCAATATCCTGTGCATTACCTGTAACTGGAAACAGAGTTAAAAGATTGAGCAAAGTTGTCTGAATTGCTTTGACAGAGAACCTGGCATGAACTTGGAGTATGTAATCTCAGTTCTTCCGGTAATTTTTAGAGTGCAGCTACAAAGCAAAGAGCAATGGGAGAGTACAACGCTGTTCCTCAAAGCAACATGGGGTAGGGTAAGAAGCTCTAGAAACATAAGGAGTTGTCAGTGAGAGTCACAAAGAAGACCTGGAGAGCAATGCAGTAGTTTGCAAGCACAGAAACTACCTAAGATCACCTAAAAAAAGGTAAGTTTTTGAGAAAGAAGAGGCCTACCAAGACTACAAATCCTTAATTCGACCTTTCGTAATAAGGTAGTCATATGAATGTGAGCATAATAGACATGGCTTGACTGAATTACTTGGGGTAGTGTAACTGGTAGCTTAACCTTGAAGCAGAGAAAACTCACAAAAATTTAGGGCCTGTCAATCTTTTACCTAGAGATCTGTGTTTCCAAGCACAAAATTATGCCTATTTTTGAAAAAGAACAGGAGCAGCAGCATCATCGAGTTGCTCAGCAGAAATCAAGTAAAGTAAAAGAAATAGGCCAGAAGTTGCTGGAAGTCTAACTACAAAAATTTTCTTTATCTGGCTAAAAAGTGAAAGCATTCACAAAAATACCTATGCAGGAAGGTAATAATGACAGTAATTAAGGTAAAGACTGTCTCTGAGGGAATGCAAAACATGATACAAACATCACACAAGCAATGCAATACCTTCAGTGGTAATTCCTAAAGGACATAGTTGAAAACAGCCAGAAAAGGCTTCCTGTCTCAGCTGTCCACCTGGAATTTCTACCTGAAAACCTAAAAAAGCATAATGACCAAGGAGGTAATTTCTCCATGGGGAAAATCCTGTATTAAAGCTCCCCCTGTCAGAGTATCATAATATGAGCTTAGAGATGGTAGCTGCAACAGCTGTGGATTTTCTAGACAGGTACGGGACAAAGGGCAGGCAACACCATGGCAATCCTCAAATTACTCTTATGGGAGTTTGTTGATTGGCAGAGGGGTTTCTTAGGTCTACGGCACTCTTCCCTTCCTCATTATCTAGTTTTCCAGCAGGAGGTATGTGTCACCCCCCAGTAAACACAGGGAGGGCATCTTCTCTTCCATTCCCCTGAAGCATAGATTCCCTCTCAACACACATCTTTGATCCCTCTGGTCAGCAGATCCTTGCTTTATGCCCTCAGCAGTTCAGCTCCTCCTTAGGACGCTGGGGAAAGGGGGCAGTTGCCACCAGATGGAGAATTGTGAGGCAGGGTAGGAGCTGCAACTGATTTTGCTGGCAGAGAAGGCAAGGTCGTACTGCAGCGCTGAGAAGTGGAAGGCTGCAGGGGGAGGATGTGGAAAGCCAGAGCAACTCCAGCAAAGGCTGACATGTGTCACATCTTGAAATACAGTTAATGTTAATAATGGCTCTACAGACCAATTTTAGGATGAAGATATTCAAAATACAAGGACTAAGCTTTCTCCAATAAAGACTATGTCTGGTTATTAGAAGAATTATCACTTTTCATTAGGAATAAAAGAATCCTCTTACCCAGCACTCAAGGTAGAATAAGTAGTGGAGAAAATCATACTCACTACACCTGAGAGGAAGGCAATTTTGGTGGAACTACATTTTCAAACTCACTAGTGTATCACTTCTACTCACACAGTGCATTTTCCTAAATGTGTTCAGTGATTGTGGCCCAGTAGTGGGTTCCCAGGGGCTGGGTGCAACAAGCTGGAATGGGCAGTGAGGCACTGGGGGTATTGTTACAGGGTCAGGTGAGCACACGCTTCCTGTTTCTACAGCTTCATCCAGTCAGACAATTGCTGTTATCTATAATATCACCTCTGCTATCTGAACTTGCATTGCAGTCATCTGCCTAAATATAATTTTTGAGGTGAAAAGACCAATTCAGAATGAGTGCTCTTATGTCAAGTGGATGTCCCTGGGTGAAAAGCCTGCATTCACTTCTTGCAGCTAATTAAGTATGTTTTAGCACTGAGCCTTTCAATGCAAAGACCAGCCACAGCCTGTCCCCTTGTGTGCCTGTTCCTGCTCGCTTTCAGCAGTACTTTTCCATGCCACCTGAGTAGAGGTAGGCTGCTCAGCTTTCTCCAACCCACAGTCCACAGCATCCCGAGGAATATTTAGCAAGCTAAAGGAGTCTCATGTCCAAGTGTGAACAGCAAATTGTTCCAGTGTGAAGTCTGATATAAGTAGGTTTACCAAATGTAAAGAAACACAGATTCTAAATGAAGTTCAAGTCCCAAGCTTAATTTATGCCTCTTTAAATCAGATAGTGTGGATTTGCTTTTACTACTGGGTTGCCATTAATTTTATTTCAATAGATCTATTGCTCAATATGCAAAATATCAGTAGTTACTTCTTCAGCATAAAATAAAAAAATAAATATATGATAGTTCAGAATTTATAAGTAGTTAATTTGGGATATTGGTTTAGGGTTTTTTGGTTGTTGTTTTTTTTTTTTTTTAACAACTCTGTCAAACGTGTTAAGCAGTTAAATAAGTTTGAAGAACAGTGTGAAGAAAAAAATTCTGATTTAAATAGTGCTTTCACCATTTTTGTTTCTATCCTCTAAATCACAAAACAGCTGCAGAAACCGTGGGGAACTGGGCTGGTGGCTGGGCTATATAAGTACCCATCACCTGCTTCTGTACCTCACGATCAGCCACCAACACCTCCTCTGCTCCCAGCAGGCAGCCTCAGTCCAAGCTGAGCCACTGCTGCCTACAAGCATCCCTTGCCTGTGTGCACACAACCCCGGGGAGTGATTCTGCAAAAGTCCCTTGCCCATAAGCCCTGCCCGAGTTCATCGTCACAAGGGCTCCTGGAGTAGCTGGCAGTGAGAGGACTGGGATCCATCCCTGCTGCAAGCAAGCACCTTCTGGATGGTATCCTGAGTACAGCAGTACTGGAAATCTCCTTCTAAGAAGACCCACAAGATTGGCTGACATTTTTCCAGCAGAGAGTTGGACAGGGCCTTCCAGAAGCTGTGTTGCCCTGCAATACAAAGACAATTCTATGATCCCTGCCCAGCATGACAACCAGTACATAAGCTGTTATACAGCTACAGGGTGGCTGGTTTTTTTGGCTAGGGAAAGCACAGTCAGGCAGACAAAGTTTCAGTCACACTACATTAGTTGGCATCATATACAGGGCTTCGTTTCATTCCTCTTTCCCAAGTATCCTCTGTGGGCGAAGGTCAGGGAAAGACAGTATATGAGATAGATCCTTTTCTGATCGTGTATTCTTACGTTCCTATTAAGTATTCTTCCTCAAGAGATAAGAGATCGAGAAAGTTGATTGACAGGAACCACCTATTTAGGCTGCCATTATTCTAAAACCTGGAGCTTCCCAGGAATCCCAGAATTATTAACATGGCTCTAATCTCTTGTAAACATTAAAGCTAATTTCTTAAGAGGGCTGTTGGATGACACACCTATGCTTGCTACAAAAAAAAAAAAAAATAGCAGGGAGGAGGGGAAGGCTAGAAGAGAAAGCAAGTCACTTTGGAGAGAGAAAATAGTTATTTTCTTTGGCCATGGAAGTTACTTTTTCACTGTTTTTTCTTTTTCTAAATGCAGTAAGAACAGGCTGGATGGAAATCACACGAAGAATTCTCCAGCTATATCACAGTGGAGCCTATGGATCCTGATCTCCCTTCCCCCTTCCTGATATGCAGAAAACACAACCCGAAAATTCAGTAGACTATATACAAGTGACTCCAGCTGGAGGCTGCAACCATGCCACCCACTCTTCCAAAACTTCGTTCCTTCTGAAGGCCTGTTAAAGCAAGGCATGTTTCTTTTACATGTACCTCACATGTTTTGGGAACATCTGTCTTTCAAGAAGATCGAAAGGACATTTCTAATATCAGCCATTTGTCCTGTAGTATTAGCAGCTCACAAACTTGTTTCCAAGTTTAAATGACAGCTTTGGATCTATAGTTGCCACACTTTGGCTCATACTGAATATCTCAACTTACAATATTGTCACTGTAAAAGTCTGTTGAAAGATTTAAATTAACAAAACTGAGGAAGCAAAAACCACAGCTGCAACAGTTCTTACAGTTTGTCTGCTTTCATGTACTTTTATTGTATTCCCTATTCGTCTCTAAGCACATCACTGTTGTATTGAAGCTTCTCCTGCAGATTAATTAGCAAAGAAATGAGCATGCTTTATCCATTCTTTTTCCCTCCCCATCCTCAGGGTATATACAGACATTGGTCAGCTTGCTCTTGAAAACTATACACTCTGTTATTTATGAAGGTCAGATTAATTAAGTATTGCTTTATGTATAACTGCAGTTTGGAGTGGTGTTATGATGTTTACGTTAGCATTCAATTTCCAGTTCCACCGTCATTGAGAAAACAGTTCTATTGTAAACAATTCCCTTGTGCCAGGAATGCATGAGCCAGGTGAATAAGGTCATGAGTGATGAATACAAACCAGGCAAGTTGGGAGGGCAAACAGTTTCCCTTGGGATTCTTTAAAAGAATCAAAAAAGTCTGCTGGGGAATTCTTTGGCAAATTGTATGCAGTTCATAATGTCTTCAAGTTGGAATAGACTTCTCACCCAGAAATACATGACACTTTAAAATGCAAAAAAACCCAAAAGAAGTGCAAGCATTCTCAGAGTTGAACTGTCAATCCCAAGGTTGCTAAGGTGACCTCTTAGCCAAAAGAAAAAAGCCGTATGGATTTCTCCATGAAATCTACTATAAGGGAACTCCACCTTAGTCTAGAAGGGCTTTTAGTGTTCACATAGTGAACATAACTGTGACTGAACAGGACCATGTCATGAATTCAAGGATTCTCAAGGTCCCCTACCAATACGTTTAACTTTCATCTTGCTAGGGGTTAAGTGTAGATGATTTTTTGCACTCATGTCCTCACCTCACCTCAGTCTTGAGAGTTATATTGTGAAAGACATTTATCTCTCTCTGCTTTGCTTTATCTCTATACTGCTTTGAAAGTCTCAACATCTTCTGTGGTGGAAATCTATAAATAGTCTATAGTTATTATCTGATTAATCTCCTCTTTTGTGTAATTTGATATTGTTAGAAAGACAACACATATAGGCTGTCCTGTATGTAAAAGATGAAATGAACACATTTGGTTGCTACTTTTTCCTGTCCACATCTTATTTTAACTTCTGCTAAGAACATAATTAACGTATTTTTCTTAGCCGGATCGCTAATCAACTTCCATTGTTATCACTGTAGCAGCTAGCATTTTATTATGCACAGTTTCTTCCTCTTACTTCCTTGTACCTCCACCTCTGTAGCACTGAACTCAAAACGCCACCAAAGACATATTTCAGTTCAATCCCATTTCAAGGCTAATCCTTGGTTTTCTCATCCTTTTACTGCATCAAATTCAGGTTCTTTGTTCTCACCCTGAAAACTGCATAATCCCTGCCCACAACTCTGTTTCCATTTCCACCTACTCACTACTTCTAATCTCCTCTTTATTTTCACGCCCTTCTGCACACCCTCTTGCCTGGGGGATTTTGTTTCTTCTTCCCTTTTTTTTTTTTTTTTTTTTTTTTTTTTTTTTTTTTTTTTTTTTTTTTTTTTTTGGTAAACTGTTTTATACAAGCCAATGACTGCATATTAACTAGTGAGAAAAAGTAATTTGAATGAGTTTTTCAGTTACAAATAATTATCCCTTAAATTAAAAGAATACCAAATGCAGGTATTTCTACTAAATAAATATCTAAATATCTAAGTTAAATATATGGAATTATTTTATTTACACTGCTCTGGAAGGGTTTTTTGTTTAATATTTATTTTATTGTTACACCTTTAATATGAAACCTATGCTTTTATCTTCTTCTAATGTGAATAACATGAAAAACCTGTAGCTTCACCCAGCACGGAACAACACAGTGAAGAAAAATTCAGATTTAGAAGAAGAGAGCAGCATGAACTTCAACTGCAGCCAGCAGAACCTGGTGGAGCTTGACTGCACTGCAAACCAAGTCTCACAGAACCTGCATCTGTATTTACAGAAGGCAGTGATGTAAAATAGGCTTTAAAACATGCCGTGATAAAGTCTGTTAATTATATTTCATAAAACGTTTATGCTTTCTACCTCACTGATACATGATGTTTTCCCTTACAAGGGAGAGCTCTGTGCTATTTCATCCCTTTACAACTGCACATTGCAAGAAGGTTCTGACACATTTCCACCTTTTTTGTCATCCAGTTGGTAACCTCAGGCAATGTATTAAAAAGTTTGTGTACAAACAGGTGCTTAATATTAATACGTTTTTGTAAGCGCATGAGAAAGGCAAGGTAAGAGCTAGATATTGCCATACTTTGGCAAACTCTGACAGGTGAGAATCACAGAATCACACAGGTTGTTAGGGTTGGAAGGGACCCTTGGAGATCATCCAGTTCAACATCCCTGCCAGGGCAGGGTCACCCAGAGCAGGTGACACAGGAATGTGTCCAGGTGCTCTCTGAATGTCTCCAGAGAGGGTTGGAGACTCCACAACCTTCCTGGGCAGCCTGTTCCAGTGCTCTGCCACTCTCAACGTAAAGAAGTTCTTCCTCATACTGAGGTGGAACTTCTTGTATTTTAGTTTATGGCCATTGCACCCTGTGCTGTCTCTGGGCACAACCAAACAGAGTCTGGCACCATCCTCGTGGCAGCTGCCTTTGAGATATTTATATATATTGATGAGGTGTCTTCTCCAGACTGTACAGGCCCAGCTCCCACAGTCTCTCCTCACAAGAGAGATCCTCCAGTCCCTCAGTCATCTTTGTGGCCCTCCACTGGACCCCGAGAAAGTGAAACTGAGGACGTTGTGGCTGTTCAGCCTGGAAAAGAGAAGGTTGCACAGAGACCTCCTAGCAGCCTTCCAGAATCTGCAGGGGATGAAGATGGACTCTTTGTCAGGAACTGCAGTGACAGGCCAGGGAGTAAGGGTACAAACCGAAACAGGGGAAATTTAGGTTACACGTACAGAAGAAATTTTTTACTTTGATGGTGCTGAGGCATTGGTCACAGGTTGCCCCGAGGAGTTGTGGATGCCCCATTCCTGGAAGCGTTCAGGGCCAGGCTGGACGTGGCTTTGAGGAACCCGCTCCAGTGGAAGGCGTCCCTTCCGTCTGAAAGCTCTTTGGAACTGGATCATCTCTAAGGTCCTTTCCGACTCAAAACACTCTATATCCTTCTTTTCCCCCTTCCGCTCCCGCACCCGGCTGTTCCCGCCCCACGGACGGGGCGCTCAGGGCTAACCCCGAGCTCACACGCCTCCGTGGCAAGCCGGCGGGCACCGCCCACTCCGGGGCGGGCGGCAGCGGCGAGCCCACGGGCAGGGGACTGCCTCAAAGCCTCCCTGCCGCGAACAGCCGTCGGTGCCGCCACACAGGCCAGGCTGTTCCTCGGTCCCTTCCGGAGGTGCCGCCCCGGCAGGGACCCCGCGGGGAGGTGGAGGGGGGTCAGGGCAGCACCGCCGCTCCGCCCGCAGGGGGCGCCCGCCCTGCCACCGCCCCCACGGGAGGGGCGCCGCTGCCGCTGCCGCTGCCGCTCCCGCCGCCCTTTGCCTCGGTCCGTGACCCCGCACACCGCCCCGGGGCTCCAATCTGCGGGCCGGGCCCTGCCCCGCCGCCAATCCGCGCGTGCCCGCCCCGCCCGCGCCCGCCAATCCGCGCGCGCGGGCCCGCGCCCCGCCCCCGCAGCCAATCGGGAGCCGGCGCGGCGGCCGCGCGCCGCTCCTCCCCGCTCCTCCCCGCGCCCGCCGCCCCCGCCGCGCTCGCTCCCGCCCGCCCGCCGCGGCAGCGCCGTCCCCGCTCCCGCCGCGGATCGGGCAGGCGGACGGACGGACGGACGGACGGACGGGCGGCCCCGAGACCCGCGCCCCGCAGCGCCCGCCATAGGGGCTCGGACCACCGCCCCGTCTCCGCAGGCGCAGCCCGAGCCATGCTGCTCCTGGCCGCCGCCTTCATCGTGGCCTTCGTCCTCCTCCTCTACATGGTGTCGCCGCTCATCAGCCCCAAGTCCCTCAAGCTGCCCGGCGCGCACGTCGTGGTAAGTGAGGCGCCCCGCGGGAGGGGGACGGGGCGGGGGGACGAGGGGAGCGGGGCGGCCGCCGCCGCTCGGCCTCGGCGCTGGAGGAGGCGGGGGGGCTTCCCGAGCCGCCCTCCCCCGGCCGTGGTGTCCGCTGGGGAAGGGACGGACGGAGGGAGGGAGGGAAGCCGCTTCCTCCGAGGTGGGTGCGCGGGCTGCGGGAGGAGCCGGGGGGGGATGACTGCAGGAATCCCGCTGCAGGAGCGGGGGGAGCATCTCGGCGGCGAGGGGAGGTTTGGGGGTGCAGCGTGCCCGGGGAGGGGCTGGCGGCCGGCGAGCCTCAGCGCCAGCGGTGCCCGCGGGATCGCGAGGAATCCCGGCGAGCTGGCGGTGACACCCCGAGCTACCAAAACGCGGGAGCCACAAGTCCCGGGTGATAAGGAAATGACCTGTCCCGATGGCTCTGACAACCGCTGTGTGTCCCGGCTGGCTTAAGGCGATGGTCTGAGTCACCATCTTCCAGTCTTAACGCTGGCTTTTTGAGACGTTCCTTTTGCGCTCTCCAAGCCACCGGTTAGCTCGAGTTTTGTTTCCTTTTAGCATCTCCCAAGATACTTAAGTAGGGGGGTGGAGGTGGGGGTTTCACTCATAAACAAAAGGAAAAACGTATTGTTTCCTTGGTATAAGAAACCAAGCCTGGTATGAGGAAAAAGAAAAAAAAAATAATACAAAGGAAGTGGTCAGATGGCACTGGGGCACCTTTTCATCTTTAAACACGTAGATATCGATGTCTTTAAGCAGTATTTTGACAAGATGGTAGAAAGTAAGCCTTTAGAAAGAAGCCTTCAGAAGAACGTGGTGTTAAAACAGTCTGTTAGTGGTACAGCACTAGAACTTGTGTGAGTATGTGGCTTGGGGAAGTTGAATGGAGGAAAGGGGAGCACTACCCAGGTGCTTTAAGGTGGGTCACAAAGTAATGAATTTGGATGCATGAGAGCAAATGAGTTAAGCAGTTCAAAGATTCTGGGTCCTAGAATCAGCTTTTAAAACTCAGCTCTAAATCACCAGGGTATGTATGTTCTGTTCTGAGAAAATGTAGTTTACTGTTTGGTTAAATTTACTTTAAAGGGTGAGTAGTGCTTAGAGATGCCCTTTATTAGAGTGGGAGTTTGGAGTAATCCTGAAGTGAGATCTTTTAGTTGCAAGTGAGTTTACAGGTACTCGGTTTTGGTTGCTGGTTTTTGTTTTTGGGGGTTGTTTTGGGGGCTTTTGTTTTGTGGGGGGTTGGTTGGTTTTTTTTTTTTTGTATTTTGATTTTTTCCTTTCTTGAGCTCCGTATGATGTTTTTGTTTTGGATTTTATTATTATTATTTATTATTATTATTTTTGGAGTTCCTCGTTGTAGGATGGAGCTGTCCCCAGAGTAATTTAGATCTGTTCAAGTTGCAATATTGTTTCCAAGTTGCTTTATCCATTAGTATTACTTGGATGCTGTAACTGGCTTTACAGCATCATACTCTGTGTGAGGTGTGTTCAGGGTTGCATTAAGGTTCTCAGGTTATGGCTCTTTCCACATAAGAGCAATGGTTATTAAGGAGGAACCTTTCAGTACTGTGCAAAAGCAAAGGTGAAGGAGACTTAAGGGTCTTCTGTGACTTTTATGAAGAAACAAAATAGCAAGCATAAAAAGTTAAATGGATTTTATTTCAGGGTTTTTGTTTGGTTTTATTTATATATACAGTGATTACGCAAAGCTTTGTTCATTCTGTATGGTGATTAAACTCTTCAAAATTTAATTTTGCTGGTTCTAATCAGAATCAGAATGGCTCATTTAAAAAAGTTCCCACTGAAAATTATTAGAATGTTCTTGTTGGAGAAGCCTCCCTGTAGCTGTTGCTGCTAATTATATTAGTACTTAAGTTCAATTTGGTACAAGAGGAAGTCTAAAGAACAGTATTCCTGCAAGTCTTATAAAATTAGGATTTCAGCTAGAGAAGTAACTGTAAGAATATATTAATGGAGGAAAAGGCTGTAGATATATCTAACTTGTTACACAAATAGAAATCTGCGGGCAGACAGTTTTATTGGTGTCACCACTTGCAGAATTACCTGTTTGATTTTTGACTTCAGTTATGCTCTTGAAGTGTTCATTGCAAAGTAATGAAATTTAGAACAGAGTTCAGTACTTCTTAGATTGGTAGATACCGTTAATAATGCTGGACACTGGTACATTTGGATTTCAAATTTTCTAATGTCATACATAAGGAAGAGTATTGGATGACGGTAATGTAAATCAGAAATATTGTTCAATAAGGCTTTCCACTCTATGGGTGTGAAGTGAATTCTTTCATCATATATATGCTGGAAGTAAATGTTCTCTGCTACTGAAATGACTGAGAGACTTCATAAAAATATTTAAGGATCATAACATTATCTAAGGACTTCTTTGAAGCCTTCTCACAGAAAAACAGCAAAATCTGTTTAAGTATCAGGCCTCAGTTAAACCCAGTCTTAAAATAAATAAAAAAATAAAGACCTGCAAACTGTATATTTAGCTGGTTAAGCCCTTTCAAAGGGGGACTGATTGCCATTGCACAGTACATATAATTTTTCAAGATATACCTCAATAAATTGCTTTTCTGAAGCATAAAAAAATCAGTCTTGTCTACAAACTCTTTGGGGGCCTGTTGAAAGTATAATGAAAATATATCTGTTACTTTCCTGAAGGAAGGTCACTGGGCAACTTCAGAGGCTGTTACATACAAATTATACAATTTTCAACTTAAGTCAGCATTCTTTTCACTTCTGACCCTTCAGAAAAGATAGTTTTTCTTCACTCCTAACATTTATGGTTAATAGATGTTTGAGTTTTGGCTAAGTAACTGACCCTGTCTGCCTTTTGGGATAGGAATTGGAAGGAGAAAACTTGTGGTTTTCCTCTCTGTCTTCTCCCAGAGTCATTTGCATGATGGAAGCACTTGCTGTGTTAGGTGAGACATGGTTTCTGGAGAAATCATAGAATTATAAGAGTCTCTTATTCTTAAAAAAGAATAGGACTGCTATTCAGAGTGAGAGTCTGCAGAACTCTGAATTACTCATCGTTTAATCTTGTGGGTTTCCCCCTCTGCCCATATCTGCTATGTATTTTTGTGGCCCCAGTTAGCACCATTAAATTAAAAGGACTTCTCTCAAATTGACTCAGGCATCAGGTTTAGCTTATTTTAAACAAAATGCCTTTTAGATGTTTAATACTACATTATTATTATTATTATTATTATTATTATTATTATTGTTATTATTATTATTATTATTATTATTATTATTGTTTCTAGCATGCCTAGGAAAATGTTCTCAAATAAAGCATATAAAAGTGACTTTTGTGCTGTAGAGCTGCTGCTCCTTGTGCTGAACTTCTCTATGCTTTGAAATTCAGAAGAGTGCTTTATACATCTTTAATTTGCCATTGGCTTTAACTCTCTCCTTGGGTCTCAGGCTACACACTAGTACATGTTGTCAATTCTGTAAGAGTAAGCTATTATTTTGGTAGCTGGTTATAATGGTAGATAGGAATATGAAAATAGGGTAAGACAGTCACCACTGCTTCATGTGCACTGTACTCACTTGTATCACATTTAACTGTGCTTTGTCAGGTATGTTACACCTGTTCTCTACATGTTCTCTCTGCCCTTTCTTTTTGTTTTTCTACAAAGGTACTTTGCTTGATGGAAAAGAATGCAACAAAAACTTAAGATGTTAGCGCAAAAGCAGCATTCTGTAAATTTCCTGAGTGACATTTGAAAGCTGTCTTTGGTAAAATCTTACTGCTAGTCACCTCCCCTTGTTTTGACCTTAATCTTTTTAAAATCAAGTTGAAATTTGTGAAAAAAAAAAAAAAAAACACAAACAAACAAAAACTCAAAACTAAAACAAAACACCAAAATGCTGAGATCTCAGTGTTATGAATGCAGTTTATCAAAGTTTATGGGTTAGCAAAGGCAGGAAATGTAAAGATGTTATGTGCTTGGGACTATCTCCCATGCAGATTGACAAGAACTCTTTCATGTTAATGTAGTTCATGATGGCCATGCCAAATCCTCCTGCAGATGGGTCATCTTTAGTCCAGAAGTAGTTTCCCCTCTTCTGTGTAGAACCCAACTTGATAAATAACTGCAGACAACTTTAAGACTGGCCAATCTTGGTGTCTCGACATTTTAGCTCCTGTGTTGGGACTGATATGATCTGTGGTTTGACAGGATCACATTTTGAGTCTAGTCAGGCATCCTAACCACTTAGAGCAGATTAAAGGGATGTTCTGTTTCAATAGAACTAAACACCTTCTGCTGGAGCACTGTCTGAAAGCATGAAGCCAGCCTGCATCCAGTTCTAAGTAAAAGTTAATAAGTTCTATTGGAGATACCGTACCAAGTTTTGATTTTGATCACTCCTGATGACAGTTCTGTTAATTTGGAGTTGGACTGTCTCATCAATTGAAGTGAATTTCCAGTGTCTCAAATTTGAAACTCATAGCAATTGGCTGTACCTTACCCCTCTATTTCCATTTATAAGAGGGAAATATACCCTAAAGTTGAACTCTTTTATCAAGGATTGTAGCTTCGGAAGTTGGAGCCAGGTGCTTTTCTGAACAGCTAGTTTGGTGTGTTCTTAAACACAGAAACACCTCAATAAGACTGCTCAAGACTTGGTAGTGCTGCACTCTAAACATCTTGAGTTAATACTAGGATTTAATTGTTAGTTCTTGTCAAAAAATTAGTCTGTGATTTGAGTTGCAGTGACCAGATTTTTTTATTTTTATCAACTCCCCATACCAATGTTGCCTTTAATGGGGTACGTATGTGCTCTTCTGTTAGTTCTGAGCATCTGTGTTAGTAATTTAGCTACCTAACAGACTTCATAGATTTGCTTAGGCCAACTTCACTTTTTCACTAGTGTTAGGGATTTTTTTTTTTTTTACATTAGCATTCATGGTTAATGTTCCTAAAAAATGTATGTATTAGTAACAACCTCCCACACGCTCGTAACAGCCTCCCACCTGAATGCTAAAGTTCCCAGCTAATTGATATTTCATTTTGTCATTGGCCAATCTGACATGAGCCCTATCCAGTGTTCTTGGCTGTGACTGTAAATTAAAACTTCCTTTTTCCGTTTCTTGCATGACTTCAGACCTTGTCTTTCTGAAATGAATGTTAGCATTGTTTGACAAGCTGGAGGCTTGATGCCAGTACCTTCACCTGCAGAAAATTCCTCAAGCACTTGGTGTAGTTGACCCATTCACAATACTCACCAGTTTGTGCAGGTACTAATCAACTGTCTCACAGTGCTACGCCAAAAACTGGAATTGGAGCAGTCTTCCATGCACATTGATTAGTTCATGTTCTTGTGTACCTGCTGCTGTTGAAAATCTGTTGAAGCATCTCACAAGTGCTGTGGAACTGAGGTCTGACCGAACGTATCACACTATTTTAATCTTTTCAGATACGTATTGAAATCTTGCAATTTATTTTAAAAACGTTAATGTATTTGTGGCTTCTTTCCATAACAAATCATTAAATTAATTCCGTGGTTCTGTTGAAGTCCCAAATCATTAATTAATACACACAACTCTTGCAGAATTCATTTACCCTGGAAGCAGTCATCCTTGGTTCATAATCTACAGACCAGGTTTCACATTTCTAGAGCAGGACACGCATCTTGGAGTTAGTGTAGTGTGAAGCTAATCTTGCAGAGTCAGTTAGAAGTTAATCTGAAGCACTTCTCTCTAATAACAGAGGAAGCCTAAAGAGCTGAAATTAGTCTTTGTGGATGTTACACCCATTCTTGGCCCATTTGTGGCTGAAGATGAACCAGTCAGAAACCGTGGATAGTGTTGTAAGTCTTTGCTGGGATTACTTGATATGCACTAAGCTGTATTTGAAAGTAAGTGGTAAAATACTCAAATGAAAGAAGAGTTTAGTGACTCATGGGAATGTACTTCTGACTCTTCTGACATTACTGCCTCCAGGAGTGGAAAGAATTTTGTGGATAGTGCATCTCTGAATACAAAACTGAGGCATTGGCACGTGAGGAGATGACACAAGGCTTTTGATAGGGTGTGTAGTTAGAGAGCGGGATCTTTGCTCTTAGAGTAATTAGCTCAGTGCCTCCATTTTCTTCAAACGGAGGTGATGTGTTTCTCTGGAGTCTTTGGCAAGGTTTGATAAAAAGCCAAAGATGATGATTTTCAGAGAAATCTGAATTTCATCTTTTTCCAGTTAGTAGGGAATTTGTATTTCTTAACTCATTTCATCAACGTGGTTTTTTTTTTACAATGATTGCTTCTAGGTATTTTGTTCCAGTATTTTCTCAGTATAACTCTTAATATGCTGTTAAAGAAAAATTCAAATAATTTGGGTATATAAGGAAACCAAAGGCACATGCAGACTGAGAATGATCCAAGTCATCGAAGGGCGTGTCAGGCAGACATATTTATTTTAGTCAAAAAGAGAGGGCAAGGTTGTCATCTGCATCTTGTTCCACGTGTAGTTCATAAGTAGCTTTACTGAGGATAGTGAGAGAGCTGGTAAGGTGACCTTAACCTATATGTTGGTATAATTTGGCACGTGTCCACCATGTGATGGAGGAACCTAGTCATCCTTACATTTGTCTATAGACAAAATATTAACTTCCTGTTTACATATAAGACTGCTTTGGTGTTACCGTTTGGAGGAAGAAGAAA
The DNA here is from genome assembly GCF_003031625.1 of Empidonax traillii. NCBI lineage: Eukaryota > Metazoa > Chordata > Aves > Passeriformes > Tyrannidae > Empidonax > Empidonax traillii. The sequence continues at coordinate 156,690 of NW_020955837.1, forward strand.
AGGTTATAGAAGTTTAGGTGCTGCAATTGGCACTAAATTGAAATTGAGGGATGGCACGGGGGCAGATAAAAGTCCAGACTGGGGGACTGACAAATGTATCACAGAGAGACAGCTGTTAAATTAATGGGATTTTTTTTTTAATAAGAAAGGAGGTATTTTCTGTTTATGTTTATGTGATGATACCTTCAGAAGGCAATATGCAATTGCCAACTTTACAAATAATTTCTACTGTGACAGGTATGAAGGGGCGGTATGTCATTGTGTTATTATGGCATTAATAGTGATTTCAAGCTTCTAGCAACATGCTTTTAGAAATAGCATACAGACTTAGTCAAAAGCATGTGAGAGCCCTGACGTGGGAGTGGGTCTAAGTGTGCCTGACATAAGAAATAAGCAAAAATTGCCACTGAGGTAAAACTGGTTTTGGGGTAGAAACAAACATTCATCAATCTACTCAGATCATATTTTTCATTCATACTCAGTAAGTAAGCTTTGTTTGTATATCATCATGTAATATTTTCACCTCAATGTTTTTAGATTTTCATTTTATTTGACTTGTACATATGGAAGAAGGAATGAGAATAGTGGACTAACGCTGCCTTTTTCAAATAACTTTTAGGTAACTGGAGGCTCCAGTGGAATTGGAAAATGTATTGCTATTGAATGTTATAAGCAAGGTGCTTTCATAACTCTGATTGCAAGGGATGAGGTAAGTGTATGTATGTTTTCTACTGGCTAAACTCTGTTCACAGTATCTCTATAGGTGGGGAATAATTTTGGAATTGATGATTATTCATACTTCTTTGGTGTATTTTGTAAGGGGACCCTAGGCATTCCAAATTAATGCTTTTCTATAGCAGAGAAGCGTAGCCCAACATGGAATTTGTGATTAGCATGCCTTGAAACTTTGCCAGCACTATTGCTTCTGTTAATGACATTCATTATTTCACTTTGATCTGTGCCAGAGGACAAAAGCAGGAAAAACCCATATTCTTTAAAACTGTCGAATTTCCCTACAGTGACAACTGGGGAATTAAAGACTATTCCTAAAATTCACAGAATATGTTGGTGTCTAGTCAGCATTCTATCATATTTTTTACTAGTGAAAAACTCTTCATCAGGAAAAAAGACTGGAAGATTTGGAAGGAAAAGGATTGCTTTGTTGGGTTTGGTTGGTTTTTTTTTTTTTTTGGTTTGGGGTCTTTTTAACTAAGAGGTATTCAGATTTAGTTGGAATTACTCTGTTTTCAGAATGGGCTGTTATTTTACTTGTAGAGAAAAAAAGCAACTTATTTGGGAAATAAAAGCACATAACCATTTTTTGGCCCTCTGTCCCAGCTGTCTTTGATAATTTGTTTACACTAGAGAACTTACTTTGCATAACCTTGAATGTAGTTGGAATTCACAGAATTCTTGAAAGGATTATGACCATTTGAATTTACCAGATTTTAGGTTTGTTATTGTGATTTCATGACAATGATCGTTCTTCAGAAAAGTTTACGTAATGTCACATAAATATAAAATAGAGCCAAAATAAAGGAGAAAATTTATTTTCTACAGCGTTTGGTGCTCTCTGTAGTATGGAATAAAAGCATTAAATCTATAGAAGTCATTACTGGCTTTGGAGGACAAAGTGAAAAACAGATAAGTGAGCTCTGATAGCTTGATAAATTTCATATTTTGATCACATGTTCATAAGTTATGAAAATTACAGCACTAAAATGCTGCAACTAGTCAAGGAAACTTTGGACTTTAGGGGATTTTTTAAGCCATACTGAAGTACTGAAGACTAATATTGCTCTCAGAACTACAACAATTTAGCTGTCTTTTTATCCGTTTCAGAACAAGCTGTTGCAGACAAAGAAGGAAATAGAAAAGTATTCTGTTAATGACAAGCAGGTAAGATCACTGCTAAGAGGGGCTGTTGTGTGTTTTGTTGAAGATAGTCGCTACAACATAATTCCGTAGTTCTGTGTTTAAAACAAAGATGTTTGACAAAAATGAGTGAGGACTCAGTATTTGAATTCAAGATTCAGACTGTTTACATGAGATGTTCTGAGCTCTTGTTATGTTTGATGTTGCCTAGCTAGTGCATTAGGCTGCTTTTCTTAGTAAATAGTGTCTTCAGCTGTAGGTGTAGCATGCTTTTTTGGATCAGTGCAATTTACTGTCACTTGATAAGCATTTTATTCTTTAAGATGAAATGGAAGAGCCAAATTCCTTTTTCTACAAATATCTTTTTGCATTTCATAGTTTTTCATTTGTTTTGGGAAAGAAGCATAGATATTAATTCCCAGGTTTATTTCACTACATCAGGCTTTTGTTCCTTTTCCTGACAAGGTACTGTAACAGATACACAAGTTAAATTTGTGAAATTCTGAGACTTAATAAACATAGAAGTCGCTTTGCTGAATAGATGATGCATTCATGCATAGAGGCAATGATTTAGACCTTGCAGAAGTACTAACTTAGAATAGGTAAGCTTGCTGTGTTCCAAAACATGCAATTTGAGGTGAAATGCTAAAACAATTTTTTCTCAGTACTAATAATGGAGAGGGGAAACAGTATCAAAATTGTTGATATCTTTGACTTCTCCTTTCTTGTGTTCCAGAACTTTGTTGATCGTGAAGGTCACTTAGTAACTAAGTTAGTTTCATGATTACAGATAGAAGCAATTTATTTGTCCATGAAAAGGGATTTGACTTAATAAATTAGATATTCTGTTTAAAAGAAGCAATGGAAGAAGTTGAAGATTTGCAGGCAATAATGTTAGTACTAGTTTATATAAAATTTTCTTAATGCCTCCATTTATAAGATTCTGTCTTAATTTCCTTATATTTTTGTCAAATGGCTCAAGATGATTTTTTTTTTTCTGTGCATGCTGCCTTACTCAGATCAACTTTGTTTGAAAATCTAAGCCATTTGAGGTGAGGAGAAATTGTATTTTGCCCATTAAAAAAAAAAAAAATCCCGGTAACCATTTTCTTTTAGCTGCTCTAGCAGTTTCCCAAGCTTAGCATTACAGTTAATCCCTTGTCAAACACTGTGTCAGGATGTTCTTGTTAAAATCTGTCCAAGCTTGATAGATGCAGACTTTTTAAAAGAGTATTATTTGGTGCATGTTCATAAGAGTTTCAGTGAAAATCTCCAAAAGTACCTTCAAGGCTGAGCAAGTGTGGGCTGAATAGGACTGCTCTGGCAGAAGCAGCTTTAGACTTGCAACCAGGTTAAAGCAGTAGGCAGCAGAGGTGATAGGGAGGCTGGCTTTTCTGTAGCTGTTGTTGAGTTGTGGACATGGTCCCAGGGAAGCCTGCCTGATCTAAAGGCAAAGAACGAAACCGGAGACAGCAGGGAGTCTGGGGCAGAGCTTTCTCTGGAATAGCAGATCACAATCTGGGAAGTGACAGAGGCTGAACCGAGAGAAGCTGTACAAAAGGATTACTGAAAGAGTGTAGAGAAGGATAATGTCTGGTAGTGGATAACATACACAGATTGTTACGTTTGATCACAGAATCATAGAATGATTTGGGTTTGAAGACACCTTAAAGATCATCTACTTCCAAACCCTCTGCCATGGACAGGGACGCCTTCAACTAAACCAGGTTGCTTAGAGTTCCATCCTGGAACTCTGCCTGGCCTTGAACAGTTCCAGGCATTGGGCATCCACAGCTTCTCTGGGCAACCTCTTCCAGTGCCTCATAGTAAATAATTTCTTCCTATAATCTACTCTTTTTAATTAACGCCATTCCTCCTTGTTTTATTATTACATGCCCCTCTTCAGCTTTCTTGTAGGCCCCCTTTAGGTACTGAAAGGCTGCTGTAAGGTTTGCCTGGAGGCTTCTCTTTTCCATGCTGCACAACCCCAACACTCTCATAGGAGAGGTCTTCATAGGAAAAGTTCTCCATCCCTCTGGTCATCTTGATATTCCTCCTCTGTACTTGTTCCAAGAGGTCGATGTCCTTCCTGTGCTTGGGAACCCTAGACCTGAATGCAGCACTCCAAGTGGGGCCCCATCAGAACAGAGTAGAGAGGCAAAGTCACCTCCCTTGACCTGCTGGCCACGCTGCTTTTGATGCAGTACAGGATAGGATTGGCTTTCTGGGTTGCAAACACACATTGCTGGGTCTTGTCCAACTTCTCATCCACCAGCACCCCCAAATCCTTCTCAGCAAGGTTGCTCTCTATCTGTCTATCCTGGGAAACTACCCTCAAAAACAAAGGGGTCCAGAAGGGATGGACATGTTTCAGGAAGGAAGACTTGAACGCACAAGAGAAGGCTGTCCCAGTCTGCTGAAAGGCAAGCCGACGGGGAAGATGACTGGTCTAGCTGAACAGGGAGATTTTAAAGGAAATTAGCGTAAAAAAGAGAGCCTGCCAATTATAGAAAAAAGGGCTGGCTGCTCAGGAAGAGTTTAGGAATGTAGTTACGTCTTGCCGAAAGAAAATCAGACAAAGGCAAAACTTGAACTTGATCTTGCCACTCCTATTAGGGATAACAAAAAGTCTTTCTATAGATACATCAATACCAAAAGGAGGGACAAGGAAAACTTCCATTCTTTATTGGATATGGGTGGGAACATAGTTATCAAAGATGAGGACAAGGCTGAGGTATTTAACACCTTCTTTACCTCAGTCTTCAACAGTAAGACAGGTTGTCCTGAGGACAGCTGGCTTCTGGAACTTGTAGATGGGGATAAGAACCTGAATATGCCCCCTGTAATCAAGGAAGAAATAGTTTGCAACCTGCTGAGCCACTTGGATCCTCATAAGTCTATGGGACCAGATTGGATCCAACCAAGGGTGATGAGGGAGCTGGTGGAAGAGCTCGCCAAGCTGCTCTCCTTAATTTACCAACAGTCCTGGCTCTCTGGGGAGGTCCCTGACAATTGGAAGTTGGCAAATGTCATGCCAATCTACAAAAAGGGCTGGAAAGAGGACTGGGAAACTACAGGCCTGTCAGCCTGACCTCAGTGCCTGGCAGGGTTATGGAGCAAATCATCCTGAGTGCAATCACACAGCACCTACAGGATAGACAAGGGATCAGACCCAGCCAACATGGGTTTAGGAGGGGTAGCTCCTGTCTGACCAACCTGATCTCCTTTTATGATCAGATGACCCACCTGGTAGATGAGGGGAAGGCTGTGGATGTGGCTATCTGGACTTCAGCAAAGCCCTTGACACCATCTCCCACCTCACTCCTGGAAAAGCTGCAGCCCATGGCTTGGACAGGGGCACTCTGTGCTGGGTCAGGAACTGGCTGGAGGGCCGGGCCCAGAGAGTGCTGGTGAACGGGGCTGCATCCAGCTGACAGCCGGTCACCAGTGGTGTCGCCCAGGGATCAGTGCTGGGCCCAGTCCTGTTTACATCTTTATTGACAATTTAGATGAAGGGATTGAGTCCACCATTAGTAAATTTGCAGATGACACCAAGTTGGGAGGGAGTGTTGATCAGCTGGAAGGGCAGGAGGGCTCTGCAGAGGGACCTGGACAGACTGGAGAGTGGGGCTGATTCCAATGGGATGAAGTTCAACAAGGCCAAGTGCCGGGTCCTGCTCTTTGGCCACAACAACCCCCTGCAGCGCTACAGGCTGGGCACAGAGTGGCTGGAGAGCAGCCAGGCAGAAAGGGATCTGGGAGTTTGGATTGACAGAAGCTGAACATGAGCCAGCAGTGTGCCCAGGTGGCCAAGAAGGCCAATGGCATCCTGGTCTGGATCAGGAACAGTGTGTCCAGCAGGAGCAGGCCACAGATCCTTCCCCTGTACTCAGTGCTGGTGAGGCCACACCTTGAGTATTGTGTTCAGTTCTGGGCCCCTCAGTTCAGGAAGGATATTGAGGTGCTGGAGCGGGTCCAGAGAAGAGCAACAAGGCTGGTGAAGGGACTTGCACACAAGTCCTATGAGGAGAGGCTGAGGGAGCTGGGGTTGTTTAGCCTGGAAAAGAGGAGGCTCAGCGGTGACCTCATCACCCTCTCCAACTCCCTGAGAGGAGGTTTTAGCCAGGTGAGGGTTGGTCTCTTTTCCCAGGCAGCTATCAGTAAGACAAGAGGGCATGGTCTCAAGCTCTGCCAGGGGAGGTTTAGGTTAGATGTTAGGAAGAAATTCTTTACAGAGAGGGTAATTAGGCATCGGAATGGGCTGCCCAGGGAGGTGGTGGATTCACGGTCCCTGGAGGTATTTAAGAAGAGACTGGATGTGGCACTGAGTGCCATAGTCTAGTAACTGTGGTGGTAGTGGATCAAGTGTTGGACTTGATCTCAGAGGTCCTTTCTAACCCATCTGATTCTATGATCCCCCAGCCTTGTATTGATAACAAAGGTTGCCCCCACCCAGGTGCAGGACCTTGCACTTGGTCTTGTTAAACTGCATGAGATTTCCATGGGCCACTCCTCGAGCTTGTCCAGGTCCCTCTGGATGGCATCCCATCTTTCAGGTCTATCAGTTGCTCCACTCAGCTTGGTGTCATCTGCAAACTTGCTGCAGATCCATTTGTCTGTGTCATTGATGAAGACACTGAATGGTCCCACGTCAAGCTAAGAGGCAGAGATCCTCAGGAAAGATTGCTTTTTTTCTTGGGCATGTGCTGTCACTGTTCAGCTCTTGGTTATATACGTGAAACCAAGTTGCATTGACAACCAGTGTCTGACATACAGTCTGACACATTTTAGTGTTTGCATGTGATGCAGAGTGCTGATGGTGCGGCTTTTATGGATATAGGTGTGGAACAAAAATCCTTGCCCTGAGAAGGTTTTTTTTCAATATTTTTCAAATCCTTTCTCTGATATAGTATATTCCCATTGATTTCACTGGGAGTTGAATTTATCCTTTATTGGGAAAGCTTTATTAATGGTCCAACAACATGCAGTATTTAAAACAAGTGGTAAGGAACAGGTTTGGGAGTATTAGACTATTTCTGGTAGCACATTCTGTGTCCTAGTTGTGGATCTATAGCCTGTGCTTTGGAGTGAAGGTAATTAATATATTGTAGCAGAAAGAATGTATGATAAACAAAGAGGTGAATTGTATAATGTGATAGTAGTCAATAAAAGTTGCGATAATTCCCGAGTGTGTTGTTCACAGTATAAATAATCTATGCAATCTGATATATTAACAAATTGCTCTAATTTTGATACAGAATTGTGATTGATTTGATTTCTTCACTGATCTTTCAAAGGCATCCAGATAATAAATCGATGTTGTTTTCATTCAACTGCTCTTTTGTTTTTGAACTCACGGAAAAGAAAAATGTTTCCAAAATGTAGTAAATGCCTTAAGGGGAGATGCATACAATCCCGCCAATAACTTGTGCCACAAGTTTACTCTGATGTCCAACTACACACAATGCTGGGAGGCAGGAATAGCCAACCTGCTGTACAGGAATGGCAGGCAGACTCTGTTTATGCAGCTTAGAAGTGTCATAGTCTGACCAGGGGCAGGACTGACAAATGACCAGCTGCCAAAGCAGTTAGTTACGCTGTGGTAAGCTTTTGTGTGTGTGTGTGTGTGTGTGTGTGTTGTGCCCACGTGGTCCACAACAAGTGGTCATGAGGATACTTGTTACAAACTACTAGTGACTTTATTTTATATCGCCTCTGAGTTTAAATAATTGACCAAAGTAACAAAGTATAAAAATTAGAACAAGAATACAGGAATCCCTCCTTTTATTGCAAGAGGAGGTTTCTTTTCTTTTCGAGACAAGGAATTGCCCTGAAGCTCTGTTGACGGCTTAGCAGAGAGGGTAGCTTATTTGTCAATACCTGGCATTTGCAGCAGTCTTACAGTTTGTAAGTGGTAACCCAAAAGAAACAGTGCTTGCTTTGGCCAGAAATTGATTTAAAGGTGCTTCAAAAGATAGATCGTGAGACCGTCTTGCTGAAAGGAATCAGTAACTTTCAAGGAAAATGGCCTAATTTTTAGCTGACAAGAAAACTTAGATATCACTATAATCTATTTTCTGTTGTCCTGCCTGCCTCTCCCCCCACCTTCATCCCTAGCCAATTATTATTTTAATTTTTCTGTGTCTTTCTGTGTCTGATTTCCAGACAAGGAGTAATGTGTACTAATGTACACATTACTTCACTTTTTAGATATTTTCAACTCTGTGCAATGAGTCAGTTTCTCACAAAATTTTAATTTAGTTGCATCCTTGACATGTGCCCGTGAAGCAATATGCAACTAGGTTTACTACTATTCTTAAAAAAAATATTTTATGATATAAGGAGGAGCGTGCATTGCAAGTACTAAAGTTAGTGGGTTTTTAACACTTTCTTTCTAAATTTTGGAACAGGACTGCTGGTGCTGCACTTTCAGGGTAACATTCTGCAACCATGCCTTTCTACGATGTGGGGAAAAAAAATAGTTTTTTCTTAAAGAGTAGCCTAAGCCACGCAAATGGTTTGACTTGTTTAGCACTGACTGTCCCGTCAAAAAGACCTTTTTTCTGGAAAAGATACTACATTGGGCTTGTTTCATTTTGAAAGGCTCAGAGTCAACAGTTACTGGACTTAGTGTGTTGTGACAATGTTCTTTCACTTTCCTTTTCTAGGTTGTACTTTGTATTTCTGTTGATGTGTCTAAAGACTATGAACAGGTGGAGAATGTTCTAAAACAGGTGAGGAAAAAACTGATTCACCTATGTATCTTAAGCCTTATCCATGTGTGGTATTTCTATTGGAAATAGTTTCTTATAATGATAATATGATATAGGAAGGGTTTTTCCCCCCTAAAGAGTATCTTAACCTCTGTCCACTTTTCCAGGCTCAGGAGAAGCTGGGGCCGGTTGACATGCTTGTAAACTGTGCAGGAACATCAGTTACAGGAAAATTTGAGGATATTGAAGTGAATTCTTTTGAAGTGAGTGAGCATACTTTCTAAATTTCATCATATGATAATTTCTTATTTAAGCATTCTAACAATTAGATTGTATTTCTGTGTCTTTGCAGAGTTTGTAGGAGTAGTGATGCACTTGATTTGTGCTAGCTGTCAGAATGTCTTTAGATTTGCAAAGGTTGCTTTTAATTTCCCACCTATCTGTCAGTCTGCTGATGGGTCAGAAGAGTGAATTCTCCTTCTGGGACAGTGTCCTCAAGATTGCAGAAAAGCCTGGCATGTATTTTTGTAGGTTAAGGCACTGTGAAAGGAACTGAATTTCACATAGTTTATTTTTTTTCCAGTGAAGATTTTTAAAATTTTTTTTTAACCTGTTTAAGAAAAATTCAGCTGTTATCAATGTTCAGTACTGAGATGAACAAAGTGTTTCAGCTCAAGAAGCTGCTGCTCTGATGAAAAGACAAAAAGCAACCCCAAACCATCTATATTTTGGTTACTTTATGCCTGCAGCCCTCAGACCTCCATTCATCAACAGATAACGTTGAATTGAAAATATTAAATAGCTTTAATTTTATAATAAGTCTGAATCATCCATTCTATTGCTTGTATAGACTATCAGTTGTGTTTTAGGTCTTCTAGAGAGTGAAATTCTCCTTATCCTGGCAAAGATTAAAATCTCTGAAATGCATAAATACATCGCATTTTTCCTGTTTCCTGTTTTAGAAAACTCTTTAAACTTTCAGTATGTTTTCATACATAATGCATAAATGGATTGCTTCCTGGACATTGTTCAGGTTAGCTTTTCCCTCAAATATTCTTCTTTTTTCCTTTAAGGACATATGGTTCACAGTATTACCAGTATCCTGGATCCTATTAAGACTTATAGATAGACAGGATTTCTTTTGGCTTGAAGTGAGATTTTTAGCTATAAAAGTTTATGAAGCTGTAGAATAGAAAACAGTTGTTTCTTTTACCAGCTTTTACCACTAGAACTACAGACCTAGAGAACTTGATTGTTAAAGCAGACTGAAACAGGGGGATTTTGATAAGTAAGAACAAACGGCTGGATCTGTGGCTCAAATACCATATTAATATCGTTTGTACAGAGATTAATGGCAGTCAATTATCTGGGTAGTGTTTACCCGAGTCGAGCAGTAATCGCTACCATGAAGGAACGAAGAATGGGAAGGATTGTATTCGTATCATCTCAGGCTGGGCAATTAGGCCTATTTGGTTATACTGCTTATTCTCCAACAAAATTTGCTCTTCGAGGTTTGGCTGAAGCCCTGCAAATGGAGGTATGTGTGCAATAATTTTATGTAATTTTGATTATAAACATATTCTTTTTAAACTGTCAGTGCAGGACATTTTCATTTAAATAGTTGGGTTTTGTATTGCGCAGCACTGCTAATATCCATGTGATATCGGCCCTTTTTTGGCAGCAGTACATTCCTATTGCTTCGCATGGGGTTGCAGAAACTAAGATGATTTCAGTTGCATTAGAAGGAATAGATTGAATCTGTTCCTAGAACTGAAGACTCCCACATGTGCAGACGTGGTTTTTTTAGTCTTTTAACTAAAAGGACTTGATTTTTAAGACTTGGGTAAAAGTCTTCTTCAGGGTTCTAAATGCAGAATGATACTGAGGATCACATGGATGCATGAGGGACAGGCCAGTGATTCCCACCTTGCTTTTCAGTCCATGGTGAGTGCTATGTGAACCATATGAAACAGCAATACTTGCAAGCTAGAGTTTGGTGACTGGTCACAAAAAAAAATTCTGTTGACAATGGTTCACCCTTCTAAATTTTGATAGCAATGATCTAAGCTTATTCTTAAGTTCTGACTAAAACCAAACACCCTTTTCATTATTCAGTGGAACAAGGTCAGTAAGTACATTGCAGTAAGACAGATAAAACTGATTTGAAAATTACTTTCCTTATTCTTCTGTTAAGAATGTATATTTGAGTTGAAAAGTGTTTATATAAAAAAGTGCCTGTGTTTGGTTCTAGACCCTTGCATAGTCCCTGTTGTATGCCTTGATGGGGATAGGAATGGGAGGTAAAACTGCCTCTAGTCACTTCTGGTCTGCCAAACAGAACAACGTGAATGCAGGGTCTTTCTTCAGGCTGGTGACAGATACTTTTGTGAAGACTGAATTACTCAAGACTAAAAATAGGGTGTTTATGGGCTGTGATGTGGTACTTCAGTGTCTTCAATATAGAATATTTGATAATAAATAAAAATGCTTAGCATTTTATGACGCTTTGCATTATCGTAACCCTCTCTAATATTTTCATTAAAAGGTTTTTTATTTGTATTGGAGTACAGATTTGCATTATATTAGTTTTTGAATAGTAGTGCAATAAGTGATGTTTATTCCATGACACTTACATACAAATACAAAACTAAATGCAATCCTTTACATAAGGCCTTCCATTTTTCCTCACATTTTCAACTTATTTTTTGTCTCCTTAGACTTTGACCTCTTGCAAGTTTTTACCATGGGTTGAAAAGCCTTATGACTTGAGTATACCTCTGAAAGATAAAAAATTTGAATTTTATGTTTTTGTTGTTTATTTCTCTTATTTGTCCAGCAATGTAAATATGTTGATGTGAAAAACAAGGGAAAAGCCTGTTAATGTGCCCCAGTGAAAGCCTTTTTGGCCTTGTGTTTTTAAATGTTGGCTACTGGTGTTTGGCAGTACTTCATTCTTCTTTTAAAAACTGAAATGGGTAAAATATAAACCTAAACTACTTTCGTATTCCTCCTAAATGTCTTAGATTCATCAAACATTTTGCAAAGTCTTTAAGGACTTTTATATTAAAAAGCACCACAACCACCTTTTTAAAATCTTTGCTGTTTTGTTTTCTCACTTGACAAAGCTGCATGTCTTGTAAGTGCTGAATACTTAATACTAGAAACATTTGAATTCATGCTTGCTGAGTTTCTTCGGTACAAGAGAAATCAATGAAATCATAAGGGACATATAAAGGCTGTCGGTATTAAGATAACACTTAATGCTTTTGTAAAACACAGGTAAAACCTTATAATGTCTATGTAACGGTGGCCTATCCTCCTGATACCGATACACCTGGATTTGCAGAAGAAAGTAAAACAAAGGTAAATTGTCCGTCAGTAATACTGAAGTTTTTAAATCTTCATTTCTTTATAAGCAATGCATTTCGTATTTCATTTATTTCCGTAGTATTTTTGAAATCATGGCATATTAAGATTTTAAGAAGTACTTACAAACACTTCAGTTTTATCAGTTTTTAAGTACTCAGAGTTATATAGCTTGTAGGATAATTTCATGTAGTTTATTGTTCTAGCTTCAAATGGAAGAACTACCTGCCTTTAACATCTGAAACAATGCAGAGTCTTCTGCATACAATCAGAATACTGTTGTGGAATAGCACATTGTAAAATCACTATTTGTTTTCATATTAAAGCTTAATAAACCAAATATAATAACTCGTATTTTGCATCTTTGATAATATGCAGTTGTTGTGATAGATGTGACAGATCAAAATAAACTTCAGCTCATTCGGTGCAGTCTCCAGCCTAACCATGCTGTATGAATGTATATAATGATCCAGTTCCATAATGGCTATTCTTTAGTATTAAAGCAGAAAGGAAAATCTCTTGCACTGTGTTTGTTGTGGAAATGACTGTCTCACTTTTCAGAAGGACATATCAACAGTAGGTCTTTTTCATTTGGATCACCTTAAAAGTGAAAGTTTTGACCTCTAGTCACCATTTGTCATTTACCATATCCATACATATGAAGTATTAATTCCAAAAACCACATTTAGGGCCCCTGCTTAGACCAAAGCATCAGGTAACCAGAGAAAAATCTATCTCATTTTTTGTTTGCACACTGTGAACTAGAAATCTGATATCTAAGGATATAATCTTTTCAAGCATCTTTTCAACATGAATCATCACGTATAATTGGAAATTGGGTTTGAATTCCATTTTGTCTTTTACTCTTTGAATAGGAATCAGTAGGGATTGTATAACACAATTCTTACTTCATCATTTCTTGATACAGATATTCTGTATTAAATGTATACTCCCACACATCTGCATAAAGTGCCAGAATTAGACATCTGCAGATACTTGTATAGCTTGCATATTCTCTGGGATTTTATTCTTCATAATAGCCTATTTAAAGGAGATACAGTTACCAGCAGAATGCATTGTTCATCTAAGATTTCTCTTTAAAAGAGATTCAGAAAGATTTATCTTATTTGTCAAAAAAAATCTTGTCTTTTAAGGAGAGAATTATGCTTTGTTTTAGCCTACATGAACTCTCCGGGTGACTTGCTCCTAATATGATAGTGTACCTTAAATCTCTGCAGCAATGCATTACTCTGACATTTCAGATAGTCATTTATTGTGGCATTTATTTAATACAACTTAGCTGAGAACATCTGCCTCTGTAGTTTGCATTTCCTTAGAACTGGGCCATTTTTCTCTGTAATCATTGAATGTGGAGAAGAAAACATCAGGAACTAGGATACAGCTTTTCTGTGTTTAAACACTAAGCTTTTTTTTGTTTTGAGGTAGCTGTCTTGACAGCCGTGTTGAGTAGCCAGATCAAATCTTAAATGGCTGATTTCTGCCTGCCTTATTTTCAGCATGTCATTAACTTTAGCTGTTGTTCCTGAACAGCTGCTATTTTTTTCCCAAACTTAGAGTATTTTAATTACTTTTGATATCCCTAAATCTCTTTCAGATTTGTTTGATGCTGGCAAATAAGCTTAAAAGTAAATAGGGGCTGTGAAATGGAAATCTGATGACACAAGTCCTATCACTACAGGAAAGCATGTAGAAGTTGTTTGTATGTGATTTCTGCTGGTAAAGGCACTGATGACCCCCCCCCCCCTTAAAATATACATACTAAAAGAAAAAGTTTCAGTGAGCCTGGTCAGTGAAATCAGAACTTGTAATTCTACAGATATTTGGAAGTAGGCCTGTTTCTGTGAAATTTAATTGCTGTAGTACTTCAAAATGACAGTGAGAAACCTGTAGTTGCGCAGCTGTTCCCTGGAAGTGCTTTTTTTAAAGGATTAAACTGAGAATTAAACTAGTCCCAGTATTTGAGTAGGCTTGAATGCTTCAGTTAAATTTTGTTATTAAATATAACTGAATTAGCCATTACAAGTGAACTTGCAACCAGTACTCCTTTTTCCCTAATGTAGTGTTGTTTTTAATTCATCAGTGGAGCCATCTGTCTCTAACATATTGAGCATTTAAATATTTCCTGTGCAGTTATCTCTATAATAATTTTATTTGTTAAAAGGAAATGAATGACAAACGTGCTTCTAAATATCTTAAAACATATTTTTGCCATTTGTTTTTGTAACAGACTAAACTTGTTCGGGGGGTTTTTTGGTGAAAAAAATTGTGATTGCCAAAATAACCATCATAATGGCTTTTCTCCTAGTGAGGTAAAGTGGCATAAATGGTCTAAAACATAAAGAAATAAAATGCAGTGATAGATTTTGGGGGATACCAGTGTGTGTGGAGATTGAGAAATTTAAAAAAAAAAAAAAAAAGCAGGCTTTTTTGTAGGATCTTAAAATATTTAAAGCCTATCTTTTACTTACATTTCTGGCACAAAAACCATAAATGAACTAATACAAGTGTTGAGGAAAAGTAGTTTAAGCATTCTGATAGCTTCTACTGAAAATAAATACTTGAGGAAAAAGCCATTACGTAGTAGTAATAGACTATATACAAGGAAAAGTACTACTCAAGGAAAAGTTGTCATTTCCCTTTGTAAAATTAGACTATTATTTAGGATCTTTAAGTGGATGTTTTAGGTGACAGTATGATACCACTTGCTAACAGTGATGTCATCCATGAAAAAAGACCCAAAACTAAAATTTGACAAGCATATTTTTCTCTCCTGTGTGGTGTTAGCCAAACTTATATTGGTGTTTTTTTTTTACTAAAGCCCTTAGAGACGAAGCTGATTTCTGAAACTTCATCTGTTTGCCAAGCAGAACAAGTTGCCAGAGTTATAGTCAAAGACGCCATAGTAAGTAAATTATGTTTCTAAAGTATGTCCTGTGTTGAAGAGACTAGGATCACATGTCATGCTTGCTTAAGACCATAAGATAGTGGCTAAGCTAAATACAAAACCAATTTACACAAAACAGTACTCTTTGGTTAGTTTGAACAGGAAGTATTTATTTCCTTTATTCTTCTTTTGCCACTGTGCCCACAAATGATTTTATACAATCTCTTGAAAGTAAAGGGTATCTGAAGTTGTACACGGACAGAATTAAGTGATGCATCCGTATGATGCAATGTCTCAGAGGTGGATTATGACTGTCTTGAAAGCACTAAACTCTACTGACTTTTGATGTATCAAATACCATTTGTCTAACCTCAAAAGGTTGTTGTACTATCTAATTTTTCTTGGAGATGACTTCATATAAAAATAATCATACATAAAGGAAGGCAGTTGACCTTTTTTTGGCTTTTAATGTCTAAAGTATGCGATTTATGAGTGATTACACTACATAAAATGCTGTTCCTAGTGATTGAAGGTGTATTGCTTTTCTGAGGATTTTTTTCCCAATGTTTTGTGCTAGGGAATGCTTGCATGCTTAATAAAGTACCTTGGAAAAGAAACAAACATGAAATTTCATGATCATAAAGCACACTGATTGAATCCTAAAATCTGCAATTACTTTGCAGTTCCAAATACTCTTGACCTTCAGTGAGATTTACATCTACAGCAGGTTGTGAAGTTTTTACAGTATGTTCACAAATAGAGCACATAAACACAAAATCATATCTGATTTTGGCGTGGTGAGTTTTAAAAGCAAGTACTACCTCAACACAGTACTCTGATTTTTGAGGGAAACTAATCTCCTCTCTGACCTGAAGCATTTGGTATTTCTATACCATACTTTCCAGCACTTTTGTATCATATATTAGTTCAGACATTGTTTTTATGCACTAGCCATCAGCTGAGACACTAAAATAGAAATGAGAGGGTATCTGTGTACTCATAGGCCTCTCAGGTGTGTGCTGGGAAATAACCAAATCTAATAACCTCTACTGCTTTGCATAGATTCACCCCTAACCCAGATTCGGGAACACCACCTTTTCCTTTCACTTCTGCATTCCATAGATCTAGTCCCTCAGTGTTTCAGAAAGTCTGTTTTCCAGCATAAACTGTAATGGAAAAAAATGAGAGAAGCCTGGGAGTCAGAGCTATAGAACTCCAGTTTTACTGATAAGAAGTTAAAAACGAAATAACCGAACAACTTCTTCCTCGTGTCAGTCCTCCCCTTTTTCTGCCAGCTGAAGGGCTTAGCAGGCTGCATCTCCAAGTTTTGAGGAGGGCAAGTTAAAAATCCTTGATGTAGATGAAGGCAGACCTGTTGCCTAACATTTGAAATACACTCCCTTGCCAAATCTCATGTGATAAGCAAACTAATTTTAACAAAAGGCAAGCTGTATTTTGTTACGCAATTTGGGTAGTGATTGGTGGCCTGACAGAGTTAGGGTATAATTCTGTCTCTGAAACATGCTTACAGTGAAGACCATCATGCATTTTATCCACCATCTATTTTATGCATGCCTCAAGAGGAAATTTAGAGCCTCTATATCTTGTAAAAATCTGCAGTAATTCAGCACACCTCTCTCTAAAGAGAGGTTACCTTCCTTGTCCATTTGGACTGTTGCTGTATAGCCCAAAATATTTTTAGTATTTTGTTTCTTAATTGAGGTAATACTTTTTTACATTAAAATATTTTTTGTTAGTTATATCAGTCACTTCTGTCCATCAGGAGTAGCTGTTGAAGTAAGACAGATCATGATTTGCCACAAATGGGTAATTTACTTTTTTGTTTTCTTAATCCTTCCATCCAGCAAGGGAACTTTAACAGCTCAGTTGGATCAGATGGTTACATGCTGTCAATACTGACAAGTGGAATGTCACCAGTCACTTCAATTACTGAAGGTCTCCAGCAGGTAAGATTTGGGAAGGCCCTGTTGTCACAATTTTTATAGTTTAAAATACTTTAAAATGTAGAACTTTATGCAAATATTATTTTTTGATAAAATAGCCGGTAATACTGACAGGTTTTGAAAACTGCAGTAGTATTTTCAAACTTAAGTTGGCAGGTGAGCTAAGACTACCCCCTGCTACTCAGGCCTGAACTGTTACGTAGTTAGGTTGGTTTTCATGAGTTTGTTTTTTGGAGGTTATACAACACACCT
This sequence comes from Empidonax traillii, assembly GCF_003031625.1. Lineage (NCBI taxonomy): Eukaryota > Metazoa > Chordata > Aves > Passeriformes > Tyrannidae > Empidonax > Empidonax traillii. The sequence goes on from NW_020955837.1 coordinate 173,765, forward strand.
GCCTAGAACCAAATTTCCTGACTAAATAATATGCTGCAATCCAAGAGCCTAAATGAATTGAAGGATGTTTCTCTCTGTTTCCAGGTTGTTTGCATGGGCATTTTTCGAATCATTGGCCTGTTTTACCTAGGAAGTTTTGACAGCATAGTTCGTCGCTGCATGATGCAAAGGGAAAAATCTGAAAGTGCAGATAAGACTGAGTAATCTTTATTTTGAGTGGAAAGAAGAATGTCAACCAGTCCTGGACAGCTTGCTGCTTAAGTGGGACTCAGTTTTGCTCCTGAAGGATTTAGACTGGAAGTACTTGCCTGTGTGACAGAGGAGTCCCCTCAAAAGCTATGAAAGAAAGCAAAAGTACAACTCCAGAAGATGCCAAACTATGCAAAAATGTGAATGAGGATTAGATAGTTTAATTTTTGTTTTGGATGATTTGAGTTGGAGAGAATTTGGAGAGCTTGTAAGTGATCTGCAGAGTAGAATTTGAGAATGGACTATGTGCGGTAATTCTGGACAAATACTTAAGTTTTCTCACTTTGGTGCTTATGGACAAAATAAGTACCATGACAGACCAGGCCAAAATAGATTGAAGTCCCCTGAACAAGTTGATACCTTTTGCTAATGTTTTGGGACTGCTTTTAGTTTAGAATGTTAGATTTTTCTTTGGCCAATCTACAGATCCTTCTGTCAATGACAGCTGTCCTTATTCTATCCAACATGTGACCGTGGAAACCCTAAGATGGCAAATACATCTGTATTATCCAAGCTTTCTCAGTCTGGGAGCAATGAAAAAGTATGGCTTAATATATGCATACTTTCTAAAGGGAGATGAAGAACCCGTTCCCACAGAGAAATGCTAGGAGATGTGATCAGGTCTGTTGCTCTTCTGGCCTTTGAAGTACATTGTGAACAAAGAAAAAATATCTTACCAGTATCAAATGTGTTGATTACGACTCAACATTTTAAGCCATTGAAACAATGTACAATTTTTACAGATATTTAATCTGCCAGTTTTTGCTCTGGAAAGGAAAGTAGCTTAATGCTACTGTGATGCACATTATTTCAAAGCTGCAAATCATGAGCCAAACAAGTAGTTGATGATAGAATCAATTGTAATTAAAATGCCAGGCTCTTCCAGTAGCAGGAATGTAGCTTTTTAGGGCAGAAGGGTCAGGAGGGAGGGGAGAGGTGTGTGTCAGAATGGCCTTCCACACTTCATTTTATCACTACATGGAAAAGCTTTCACGTGAGAAATTATTTAAAATACTCTCCTTGTATGACCCACTTCTAATTTGTTTCATTTACATTATATGAAACAAGGCTGCTCAATAACTGCTTCAGAATACACAGAACCTAGTGGTTGTTTCTAATAAATCTCATTCAACACTGAAAAAGCTTGATGCATAGCAATGATGTTTTAAGGGTGCACTATATATACTGTTTATTAAATGGACCACTATAGTAAGTGCCTTGTGAGCTGCTTTTTTTTCAAAAGCTGCATATTTTGTATTCGTTAGCACCACTGTGTTTTCAATGTCATATTTTCCATTTTCATTCAGTACTCTAAAATTACGTGTAAAACTGGGCACTTTCACTTCCTTGAAAGTAGTATTTAACAACCAAAATAAGCAAAATTTGATTGCTTTTGTTAAGATATTCTCTATATCTATTTCAGAAGAGGTATTCAATTAAACTGAGATGAAAAATAATAGGTGGTTAACTGGAAAACCTTAGAATGTAATTTATTGAGGCAATTTATTTTCCCTCTCCTAATTAGGCTGATCAGATTTAAATGTTCTTCACATAGACTAAACTTGCTTTAATATCTGGTTTACAAACGTATTTTTCAAAGATAGTCACATTGGCACTCATTTTAAGTGGTTAGACTTCCATTACATCACAAATGTTGAGGCACTATTGAATTCTTCATGAAGCCTATGTTTTAGGTCCTGCCTCCTGATTTTGTTTAGATATATGAAGTTGTGCATGCCTATAATATAATGCTAATTTTGAGAATAGAGTGTATTCCTGCATTTTTAAACAGCTCAGCTTCAGTGCAAAGAATTCTAGTGTGCATATGTATTTCCTGTGCTGCTTAATGTGAATGACATAAGGGAGCATTTATCATACATCCATTGTCAACATCGCTGTGTTTCTTAAAGCAACATAACAATGCTATTCAGACCCTGTGATCGATGTTAACTCGTTTTGATGAAAATCAAATACTCTTTCGACCACCTGCAAACAAATACCAAAATGGGTGAGTCAGTTGTGCTCTAGTTCGAAAAAAATGCTTCTGTAAATTACTTGATATCAGCACAAGCTTGAAAGTCAGGACTTAAAACCAGTAAGCCTTTGGATACTTGAATTTTTGGATCTTCAGCTTGGAATGTTAAAGGGTTTGCATTTAAGAAACATAATCCAGAAGGTCAGAGCACACACGACACTATGGCAGCTGGGCCTCTAAAGGTGTCAGGTTGGGCATCTTTTATCACCACTCACTACTTCTTGACTGAAGAGTCCTCCCAATAATGACTGATAAAATTCAGTGCAAGTGTCTGTGAAGGAGAAGTTAGACTACTGGGTGAAATTTATAGCCCTAATCTGCAGAGACTTCAGTTCACACCTAATTTTGCATAGTGTAAGTTGTGTTGACAGTGAAACTTTAGGTTGAACCCCTCAGCAACTGTGGAAACTGGAACAAGGCAAGTTATTTGAATCAGGAATGGTAATCTTTTTCAATGTTCTATTTTCTGCTGTTGCAAGTTATTGATGTTAATTTTAACTGATAAACTTCTCAACTGTTTTACTGTCAAAACAAGGTAAATTGTCAACTACAGCAACCTGTGGTGTAAATTTTGTTTTCTTATGCACATTCTCTATCTACCAATGTACTCATTTTAAGGTCCAATATAAAGTGAAGGAGATGCCTTGTAACCTTGTGGAAAAATGTTTAGCCACTGAAAAACTATTTTGCCAGTTTAAATGTTACAAAACCTCTGCATTGAAATGTTTTAGCAGTGTATTAGATCCGTGAAGATCTTCAAATAGGCTTTATTACTTTTTGTCAAATTGTCAATAATTTAATCACTTGTGCCATATCAGTCGGTGTCTTGTCTCGTTTTCTTGGTCAATCTTTAGGATTCGATTTAGGCTTTGATAGTCTTTTCCATTCCATGTAGTTTCTAATGACTGTCTGCTTTACATACAGATTTATTATAACTTTACTTATAGTTTACTTCAACAAGGTGTTCACGTGCAATTTAAATAGATTTAATATTTTACTAAGAAAAAAAGACATAGGTAAATAAACTTTATTTGCTGTGAAAAACTCTAGGCACTTTTAAATGGTAAAGATATATAGCGTTATTTGTAAAAAGAAACTTCGTGCTTATTGCGTCATCATTTTTTGTGCCAGAACTGTAAACTAGTTTTCATATTTTATATTTCTCAAAATAAATGGAGAATCAACAAAGCCTGTAACTTTTAAGTTCTTTTTAGAGGATGAAGAGTAGTGGCTAAATTAATTTGCAGGATATGGTGGTGGGGGCTTATTTTGTTGGTTTTTTTTTTTTAAATTTGAGATTAGCAGGATTCTGTTAATTCTGTAGGACAGCAGAGAGGGCAATATATCCCTCCATTTTAGCAGCTTAGGGCAGAGGTAAAAAGGGATGTAAAGAATTTAAGTGGGAATTGGCAGCAGACTCGGTATCCCCAAACCTTAATGGAAGTGAGATTAAATTGACAAATCCTTCCTTTATTGCCGGAGGTGCTGCCACTATATAAGTAGTGCTTGTGCTCTCTGGAAGTGCTTGTGAATCCTGAGGAGCCAAGCGATGCTTATTCTTTCCTAGTGAAAACAACAGAAGTAATAGGTTAGATGTCGTTCTGTACTAGCAGTAAGCATGTAGCCGTATAGAAAAAACACTGTATTATGTTTGAGCTCTGCAGTAGGAAGGCTTGAGTGTGTGCAAGCTTGCCCCAGTATAATAGCAGGGGAGGAGTAGCACCAAGATACTTATTCCCAAAGTAAATTCAAAATCTCAAATGTTCAATCATTTAAAAAGACAGTTGTATTAAATTATCATAGAGCCAAAAATCAAAGACAGATTTATGAAAGCATATGCTCCCCTAAAATTGTGTTTTAATACTATGGGGCTGATGTAAATCTTTTAATTCTCCAGCATTCTATATCAATGTTGCAACTAGAGCTCCTGATATTTCCATTTCAGTAAAAGTAGCAGGCCAAAGTAGATTGTTCCTCAATCCTTTTCATAACTGTGTTTCAACTACAAGGCTAAATTATCCAATGGTTACATTTAAATGTTTTTTTTTCCCTGCCCACCCAGTACCAGGCACACTGAAGGGTAGGTGTGTGTATGATTATCTGTCAAAGCTTGTAGTAAAAACCTTATGAAGTCATTTCCTTTCCTCTGTCACTGGGGGGAGACTAAATGAGGTGTCTGTCTTGCCACACTGCCCAACCTCCTCCTTCTAAATGGGTGAGAAGGATGACAGTGTTAATCTTCTATTGGTGATGGTTTGCGGTGGGGGGAGAAATAATACTGGTAAGCTTTTGGATGAAACTCACACTGAAGGAAGTGGAAAGTGCAAATACTTT